>NC_069780.1:57057272-57360303 GCF_027406575.1 Nycticebus coucang | reverse complement strand
CCTCAAGGCCACATGTCCCCCACCCCAAAATCCACAAGTGTGACCTCTTGATCAAATTTAAACTTCACCAAACAAATGCTGTTATTAAAATCCTTGTGATAAAAGGATTTGTTCAGTAAAATTTGGATAAGTCCAAAGGCTTCCCACAGGGACACAGATGGCCACAAGAGGAGATTAACATCTATAAATTTCAAAAATGTTGCTATTATTATTACTTTCATTTGTGTATTTTGAGCTAAAGTCTAGAAGTGTAAATGGATAATAAGTAAACATTAAGTAAATGCATTGTTATTACAGCATTGAAGATTTTGAAGGATTAGGACATGATACTCTGAGAGAAAAACACATGTAGCTGATTTAGATAAGAATTTATAACATATGTTAGAAAAATTCCCTCTGAAGAACTGACAATTTTAATCTAAGAACTGACAAATGTTTAGCAGTTAATGATATGAAGTCTCAGATAAATTGTTTCTGGAAGTGGATGCAAGAAATCCAGAACTATAGAATAGCTGGCATCCTTCCATTTTTTCCTGGGTGGGATGCTGAATGAAATGAAAGACTAACTGGCCCTTTGTATCTCAATAAATGTGAAAATAAATTCTAATACAGCATAGCAAATAATGTGTACTAGAGCAGGACACCTTGTTTTCTCATCTTTATACTTTGAATAACTTCTCAAGGAGGGTTATTAGCATATTTTCAATCTATAAGGCGCAGAAATGGAATAGCATTGATTTAGATGTTAGAGAAATCGGAGAAAAATATATCAATCATGAGAGTACATGGCGTTTACATCATTACCTAAAAGCTCTAAATAGTCTTCATTGAAAAGGGAAAACTAGAATCAGTATGTTTAACAGGGCAGAGTATTAAACTCCTTTCCTGAATATGTATATGATTACAAATAGATTTTGTCTAGTTTCATTTTTCTTCACTGGCAAGACTTGCCTTATTTCTGATCTCGTATCCTTCGTTACTATCAGCCTTGACACTCCATTCTGCTATCTTCCCTGACACAGCAATCCCACTTTTGAGTATATATTTAAAAGAAAGGAAACCAGTATCTTGAAGAGTTATGTCTATCAGTCACACACACACACACACACACACACACACATTGAAATAGTATACAGCAATTAAGGAAGGATATTTTGTCAGTATGGCTAAATCTGGAGGAAAATACACTAATTGGAATTAGGCAGACACAGACCAATACTGTATGATCTCTATTAATTGCAAAATCTGAAAAAGTCAAATTCATAGAAGCAGAGTACAAATATTGGAGCAGGGACTGAGGAACAGCTTGAGAAATAGGAAGATGTTGATAAAGGTTACAACCGTTCAGTTGTCAAATAGATAACTTCTGGAAATTTAATATATAGCACTATAGTTAATAATATTGTTTGTTTGAAATTTGATAAGAGAGTATATTTTAAGTATTTCCATCTCCTCAGACCAAATTGTAACAAGGAGTGGTGAGGGGGTGGCGCCTGTGGCTCAGTAAGTAGGGCGCCAGCCCCATATGCTGAGGGTGGCGGGTTCAAACCCAGCCCCGGCCAAACTGCAACAGAAAAATAGCCGGGCGTTGTGGCGGGCACCTGTAGTCCCAGCTGCTCTGGAGGCTGAGGCAAGAGAATCGCGTAAGCCCAAGAGTTAGAGATTGCTGTGAGCTGTGTGACGCCACGGCACTCTACCCGAGGGTGGTACAGTGAGACTCTGTCTCTACAAAAAAAAAAAAAAAAAAGAATGAGATTCTGTCTCAAAAAAAAAAAAAGAAAAAAAGGAGTGGTGAGGGATACGTTAAATAGTTTTATTGTGTTAGTCAGTACACTGTGTACATATATCAAATCATCACATTTACACTTTGAATATGTACAATTTTTATTTGTCAATTAGATATTTTAAATTTAAAAAATAGGGAAAATAGGAAACACAATATAGCACACACACACAAATAAGATATACACACTGAGTGTAAATCAGACTGGGACTAGGTGGAATTTGGGGTGCTGGTCAGTATTTTTCAAAATAGGCAATCAGCACATGACTTATTACAACTGGTGGTTTGCATATGAGCTGGTACTGACCATGGATGGATGTCGGGTGGCTTTTGTGATTTTCTCTCAACCCCTCCTGGCCACTTGATTCCTCCTTCTCCTTTTCTTCTACAGATGATACAAAAGCACAGCATAAATAAATAAATTTCCAAATGTGGAAAGTTGATGGGCCATGATTCCACTATGACCCAACATAAGTGCTTGTGTTGGTACTCATTTGTTAATTACTTTTTTTTTTTTTTGCAGATGTTGGCATATGGGGCCAGTGCCCTACTCCTTTGAGCCACAGGTGCTGCCCTGTTAATTACTTTTTAACATTTGCTTTGATGAAAACATTGATTTCCGTAGGTGAGTGGATAAAATGTCAGTAGTTTCAGTATATCTATTAAAGCTTATATTGAGAAGAATATAGACAAATAAACAGTGGAAACCAGACTGAATGGGGGAAAATCAAGAATAGGTTAGAAACCAAGCATAATGAAAAATCACAGAGGGAAATCTCAGAGAGAAAGTTTCCCAGAGAGATATTTAGGATGGACCTTGAAAAACCGGAATACTGTCAAGAGATGACTTGGGGATTAGGAATTATCATAGGTAAAATGTAGAAATCAAAGAATGGTTTTTGAAAAGTTGATTTATTCCTCTGGACAGCACAGAGCTATAAATTTAAATGATAGTCACTGTATTTGAAGAGAGTACTGAATGAAGTTAATGCAATGAATAAAATTCTCCCAACATGAGTAGCAAGAAGAAAGTAAAGGAGACAAATTACAGAATATAAGTAAACCTTTCTAGCAACCAACAAACCTCTTAGATTTCCCCCCACAATCACTTCTCCTGCCTTCTTTCCTAAAAAACTTCAAAGCACATAGTTTTGTCACTTTTTGAAACATGCTTTTGTTATATAACGGGATGTGTTATTTTGTGTTAGGTTCTTTTATATGATACTTTGTTTTGTTTTGTTTTCCAAAAATCACTCATGTCCTTGCATGGTGAGAAATAATTGTTTTATTTAATTATTTGTTTTAATATTCCAATGACCCCTAAATAAATATGGTAATAGTAAATGTTCTTTTCTTGTACACAAATTAGAGGGAATATGTTTACAACCTTATATAATCTAATCTTCTGGTTTATTGTAGATTCAGCAAATAAAATAAATTCCCTTCTGTGTATGCTTTGCTGAGAGGTTTTATAATGAATTGACATTGGACCCTGCTTTCTTTCTATCTTTTGATGTGAGCATGGCCTTTCTCCCCATTTTTTCTGTGAATTAGATTGTTACATTGATTTTTGAATGTTAAGCCCATTGCAATTCCTTTTGTAAATGTTGGATTCAAAATGCTAATATTTGGTTTAGGATTATTCTGTCATAATTTATAACTAATTTTTGTTTTTTCATGTGATGTCCTTACAGACTTTAGTATTATAGTTTAGTTGTTCTCTTATAATAAGTTGGAAAGTGTTCTGTACTTTCTGAAAGAAGTTGTACAAGACTGATATAATATCCTTTGTAAAGGTTAATAAAAAAAGTTACCACTGCAGTTACTTCTAAAGTGGAGTAGTGATTGATGGGGTTGTTTGTTCTTTTCTTGTTTAGCATGAAATTCTCCCAAGCAGAGAGAAGAAAGGCCAACAAACCCAAGAAAAAAATACTCATCATCCCTAAGTATCAATGACATGCAAATCAAAATCAGCTTGAGTTATCACCTAAGCCCAGAGATAAAAGCCCATATCACAAGGTCCCAAAGCTACAGATGCTGCAAAGATGCAGAAGGAAGGGAACACTTACATACTGTTGGTAGGACTTTAATCCAGTTTGTTTTGACAAGAAATAAAGGGAATTCTCAAAGAGCAAAAAGTAGACCTTCCATTGGATCCAGTAATTAGATTACTAGGTATTTAGAAGAAAAAAAATCATTTGATTAGGGTGGGAGAGCAAGATGGCAGCCGAGTGACAGCTTCCTTGCATCTGGGCACCGTGAGTCCGGGGAGATAGGACTCCAGGCATCTCTGGCTGGTGGGATCTGCCTATCATCACCCTTGTGAGAATACAGAGAGTCAGCAAGAGACTTCTGGACCCCAAGAGGAGGACTAAAATAGTGGAAAACCAGCAAGTGGTCACGTGTGTTCAATCGGTCTAAACCCGCCTGCAACTGTAAGTTCAGAAAGGCCTTACCTGTGAACTGTTTTGGTGTCTTTGGACTTGGCACTCAGTTGAGCTACGTTGGGGAGAGCCTGAGCGGGAATGCAGAGAACTTTGGCCATTGCCTAGGGCCTCAGTCAGCCGCTGAGCCAGACGGAGCTAATAGTGTTTGGCTGTGGGCCACAGGGAGCCATTGTGAGCAATCTGCCCCGGCAAGCTCTGCCCTCAGGGTCGCAGAGCTAGAATCAGGTGGGAGCTGCTAACCCAGCACGGAGTAGCCTAAGGGTGGGGTCTGAGACGCCTTGCAGCCCTAACCCTCAGGGGCAGAGTAAGACCTGTTTTGGCACACTGGGTAAGTGGATAGCCACTTCAGCAGTGATTCCAGCGACAAGCACTTTCCTGGGAAGGCTTCTGCTCAGCAAGTTTACAAGTTCAAAGTGTCTTGCAAGTTCAAAGTGGGCTGCTGATTTCTCAAAGGGGTTTGAGAAATCAGCAGCCTCCAGACGTATCAGAACTGTGATTAACATCTTATAACCCAGAAGACCACGTGTTGCCCAAACAATACTCAACAACATATACATACTGCTTTGTTTTTGGTTGTGTTTTTTTTTTGTTTGTTTGTTTGCTTTTCTTTTTTTTTTTTTTGGTTTGGTTGTTTTTTTGTTTATTTTGATGTTGCTGATGTTGTTTTGTTTTTTAATTTCAACCTTTTCCATATAGATCTTTTTTCTTTCTCAATTTCTCTAGTTTAATTATAATTTCCCATTGCTGCCTTCTTTAATAACTAGAACTTCATTTTTGCTATTATTTCTACTGCTATTATTTGGTTTTTCACCCAACTTTATCCCGCAAAGTTTTCTGTTTGCTTGTTTTGGTTTGATTTATACCATTTTTGTCTATCCTCTCTACTTGGTGGAGGTGGGGTACAATGTTTGATCAGGTTAGCAAAGGGCTGCTGACCTCAAGGGAACCACACAACTGGGCACCCCAAGAAGGTGGGGTTTTTTTTAAGGTTGTGTCAAAATACCCTACTGTACACCTATATTGCTCTGTCTCCCTCTTTCTGTTCTTCTCTTTTTTGTGTCAATATTACTTTTGCCCACTCCCTCTCCTTTCTCTATTTTTTTTGTCTATTCATTCAGTCCTCTTTTCTTTCATCCCTGTCCTGCTCTTCAACCTTCTCACCCTTCTGGTCCTGTACCAAAAGGACTCATAGAACCCTTATTACACAGGCATGAGAACTTAAAGAGCAAGAGGAAGTAAAAGGAAAATTAGGGCAAGGAAACAGATAAAAGAAATCACTCATGAGGAAGAATCAGCAGAAAACTCCAGGCAACATGAAGAACCAGTCCAGAACAACCCCACCAAGGGACCATGAGGTAGCTACTGCAGAGGATTCCACCTGTAAAGAAATGTTAGGAATGACAGAAAGGGAATTTAGAATACACATAATGAAAACAATGAAAGAAATGATGGAAACAATGAAGGAAACTGCTAATGAAGTGGAAAATAACCAAAAGGAAATCCAAAAACAGAATCAAATAAGAGATGAACGATATGAAGAATATAAAAAGGATATAGCAGAGCTGAAGGAACTGAAACAGTCAATTAGGGAACTTAAAGATGCAATGGAAAGTATCAGCAACAGGTTAGACCATGCAGAAGAAAGAATTTCAGAGGTAGAAGACAAAGTTCTTGAGATAACTCAGACAGTAAAAGAGGCAGAAAAGAAGAGAGAGAAAGCAGACCATTCACTGTCAGAATTATGGGACTTTATGAAGCGTTCCAACATATGAGTTATAGGAATCCCAGAAGGGGAGGAAGAACGCCCCAGAGGAATGGAAGCCATACTAGAGAATATTATAAAAGAAAATTTCCCAAATATCACCAAAGGGATATTTCAGAGGGATATCAGACCCCAGGTCGCCTCAACTCTAACCGAGCTTCTCCAAGACACATTGTGATGAACCTGTCCAAAGTCAAGACAAAAGAAAAGATTCTGCAAGCTGCCAGGAGTAAGCACCAGTTGACCTACAGGGGCAAATCCATCAGAGTGACCGCAGACTTCTCTAATGAGACTTTCCAAGCAAGAAGACAATGGTCATCTACCTTTAATCTACTTAAACAGAACAATTTGCAGCCCAAAATTCTGTACCCTGCTAAGCTAAGCTTAAAAATTGACAGAGGAATCAAATCATTTATGGATATACAAACATTGAGGAAATTCGCCACAACAAGACCAGCTCTACAGGAAATACTTCAACCTGTTCTGCACACCGACCACCACAATGGATCAGCAGCAAAGTAAGAACTCAGAAATTAAAGGACAGAACCTAACCTCCACACTGATGCAAAAGATAAAACTAAGCAATGGACTCTCACAAAATAAGACGAATAGAATACTACCACACTTATCAATTATCTCAATAAATGTTAATGGCTTGAATTCCCCACTGAAGAGACATAGATTGGCTGACTGGATTAAAAAACCAAAGCCATCCATTTGCTGTCTGCAAGAAACACACCTGGCTTCAAAAGACAAATTACAGCTCAGAGTCAAAGGTTGGAAGACAATTTTTCAGGCAAATGGAATTCAAAGAAAAGAGGAGCTGCAATCTTATTCTCAGATTCATGTGGATTTAAAGCAACTAAAGTCAAAAAAGACAAAGATGGTCACTTTATATTGGTCAAGGGAAAAATACAACAAGAAGACGTTCCAATTCTAAATATTTATGCACCCAATTTAAATGCTCTCAGATTCTTGAAACAGACCTTACTCAGTCTGAGCAATATGATATCTGATAATTCCATAATAACAGGGATCTTTAACACTCCTCTTACAGAGCTGGACAGATCCCCTAAACAGAAATTAAACAAAGATATAAGAGATTTAAATGAGACCCTAGAACAACTGTGCTTGATAGACCCATATAGAACACTCCATCCCAAAGACAAAGAATATACATTCTTCTCATCACCCCATGAAACATTCTCCAAAATTGATCATATCCTGGGACACAAAACAAATATGAACAGAATGAAAATAATTGAAATTTTACCTTGTATCGTCTCAGACCATAAGGCACTGAAGGTGGAACTCAACTCTAACAAAAATGCTCGACCCCACACAAAGGCATGGAAATTAAACAATCTTCTGTTGAATAACAGATGGGTGCAGGAAGAAATAAAACAGAAATCATTAACTTCCTTGAGCATAACAACAATGAAGACACAAGCTACCAAAACCTGTGGGATACTGCAAAAGCAGTTTTGAGAGGAAAATTCATCACTTTAGATGCCTACATTCGAAAAACAGAAAGAGAGCACATCAACAATCTCACAAGCCATCTTATGGAATTGGAAAAAGAAAAACAATCTAAGCCTAAACTCAGTAGAAGAAAAGAAATATCCAAAATCAAATCAGAGATCAATGAAATTGAAAACAAAATCATTCAGAAAATTAATGAAACAAGCAGTTGTTTTTTTGAAAAAATAAATAAAATAGATAAACCATTGGCCAGACTAACGAGGAATAGAAAAGTAAAATCTCTAGTAACCTCAATCAGAAATGATAAAGGGGAAATAACAACTGATCCCACAGTGATACAAGAGATCATCTCTGAATACTACCAGAAACTCTATGCCCAGAAATTTGACAATGTGAAGGAAATGGATCAATATTTGGAATCACACCCTCTCCCTAGACTCAGCCAGGAAGAAATAGAGCTCCTGAACAGACCAATTTCAAGCACTGAGATCAAAGAAACAATAAAAAAGCTTCCAACTAAAAAATGCCCTGGTCCAGATGGCTTCACTCCAGAATTCTATCAAACCTTCAAGGAAGAGCTTATTCCTGTACTGCAGAAATTATTCCAAAAAATTGAGGAAGAAGGAATCTTCCCCAACACATTCTATGAAGCAAACATCACCCTGATACCAAAACCAGGAAAAGACCCAAACAAAGAGGAGAATTTCAGACCAATCTCACTCATGAATATAGATGGAAAAATTCTCAACAAAATCCTAGCCAATAGATTACAGCTTATCATCAAAAAAGTCATTCATCATGATCAAGTAGGCTTCATCCCAGGGATGCAAGGCTGGTTTAACATACGCAAGTCCATAAACGTTATCCACCATATTAACAGAGGCAAAAATAAAGATCACATGATCCTCTCAATAGATGCAGAAAATGCATTTGATAAAATCCAGCATCCTTTTCTAATTAGAACACTGAAGAGTATAGGCATAGGTGGCACATTTCTAAAACTCATTGAAGCTATCTTCGACAAACCCACAGCCAATATTTTACTGAATGGAGTAAAACTGAAAGCTTTTCCTCTTAGAACTGGAACCAGACAAGGTTGTCCTCCGTCACCTTTACTATTCAACGTAGTGCTGGAAGTTCTAGCCAATACAATTTGGCAAGACAAGGAAATAAAGGGAATCCAATAAGAGCAGAGGAGGTCAAACTCTCCCTGTTTGCTGACGACATGATCTTCTACTTAGAGAACCCCAAAGACTCAACCACAAGACTCCTAGAAGTCATCAAAAAATACAGTAATGTTTCAGGATATAAAATCAATGTCCACAAGTCAGTAGCCTTTGTATACACCAATAACAGTCAAGATGAGAAGCTAATTAAGGACAGAACTCCTTTCACCATAGTTTCAAAGAAAATGAAATACCTAGGAATATACCTAATAAAGGACGTGAAGGACCTCTATAAAGAAAATTATGAAATCCTCAGAAAGGAAATAGCAGAGGATATTAACAAATGGAAGAACACACAATGCTCATGGATGGGAAGAATCAACATTGTTAAAATGTCTATACTTCCCAAAGCAATCTACCTATTCAATGACATTCCTATCAAAATACCAACATCGTACTTTCAAGATTTGTAGAAAATGATTCTGTGTTTTGTATGGAACCGGAAAAAACCCCGTATAGCTAAGGCAGTTCTTAGTAATAAAAATAAAGCTGGAGGCATCAGCATACCAGATTTTAGTCTGTACTCCAAAGCCATAGTGGTCAAGACAGCATGGTACCAGCACAAAAACAGAGACATAGACACTTGGAATCAAATTGAAAACCAAGAAATGAAACTAACATCTTACAACCACCTCATCTTCGATAATCCAAACAAGAACATTCCTTGGGGGAAAGACTCCCTATTCAATAAATGGTGTTGGGAGAACTGGAGGTCTACATGTAAAAGACTGAAACTGGATCCACACCTTTCCCCACTCACAAAAATTGATTCAAAATGGATAAAGGACTTAAATCTAAGGCATGAAACAATAAAAATCCTAAAAGAAAGCATAGGAAAAACACTGGAAGATATTGGCCTGGGGAAAGATTTCATGAAGAAGACTGCCATGGCAATTGCAACAACAACAAAAATAAACAAATGGAACTTCATTAAACTGAAAAGCTTCTGTATAGCTCAGGAGACAATAACCAAAGCAAAGAGACAACCTACACAATGGGAAAGGATATTTGCATATTTTCAATCAGACAAAAGCTTGATAACTAGAATCTATAGAGAACTCAAATTAATCCACATGAAAAAAGCCAACAATCCCTTATATCAATGGGCAAGAGACATGAATAGAACCTTCTCTAAAGATGACAGACTAAAGGCTAACAAACACATGAAAAAATGTTCATCATCTCTATATATTAGAGAAATACAAATCAAAACAACCCTGAGATATCATCTAACCCCAGTGAGAATGGCCCACATCACAAAATCTCAAAACTGCAGATGCTGGCGTGGATGTGGCGAGAAGGGAACACTTTTACACTGCTGGTGGGACTGCAAACTAGTACAACCTTTCTGGAAGGAAGTATGGAGAAACCTCAAAGCACTCAAGCTAGACTTCCCATTTGATCCTGCAATCCCATTACTGGGCATCTACCCAGAAGGAAAAACATCCTTTTATCATAAGGACACTTGTACTAGACTGTTTATTGCAGCTCAATTTACAATCGTCAAAATGTGGAAACAACCTAAATGCCCACCAACCCAGGAATGGATTAACAAGCTGTGGTGTATGTATACCATGGAATACTATTAAGCTATTAAAAAAAATGGAGACTTTACATCCTTCGTATTAACCTGGATGGAAGTGGAAGACATTATTCTTAGTAAAGCATCACAAGAATGGAAAAGCATGAATCCTATGTACTCAATTTTGATATGAGGACAATTAATGACAATTAAGTTTATGGGGGCAAGGAAAAGCAGAAAGAGGGACGTAGGGAGGGGGTGGGGCCTTGGTGTGTCACATTTTATGGGGGCAAGACATGATTGCAATAGGGACTTTGCCTAACAATTGCAATCAATGTAACCTGGCTTATTGTACCCTCAATGAATGCCCAACAATAGAAAAAAAAAAAAAAGAAGGAAGCATGTATGTGAATGTTTATAGCAGCACTGTTCATAATAGTCAGAAGCAGTACTTTTAGGAGATTCCAGTAATTGGTGATGATTCAGTCCCTTGAAACTTATGAAATTCAGTCTTGATGACAATTTACATGATGTTCTCCATTTTTGAAGCTTTTGCAAATAAAAAATCATTTGATTATAAAGACATTTGCATTCATGTACTTTAAATACATATTTAATAGTAGAATAACTAAGTAGAATAGATGCATAGTAAACATTTTTGAAAATGTCAAATATTTCTAACACTTTCATGGTATTATGGTTCTCTCAGGAGGAGATGGATATTCCAGTTTCTCCACATCTATCTTCATCAACACTTGGTATATTAAGTCTTTTTCATTTTAATCATTCCAGTAAGTATGTGGTGCTATTGTATGGCTTTAATTTGTACTTCTTTAATAAATAAATAAGTTCATCATCTTTCCAACATTTATACGCCATTCAGATCTCTTCTTTGCTGAAATAATCTCTTTAAATAACTTTCACATTCTATTTTGGAAGCTTGACTTCATTATTCATTTTTCAGTTTTTATATATTGTGTAAGCAATTGTTCTGGATACAAAATTTCCAAATATAGTCTCTTAGCTGGTAGCTTTTCCTTCTGTTCTCTTAGTATCTTTCAAAAAGCAAGAATTTTAATGCTGATATAGGAAATGTATCAATTTATTGCTTTTATGGATTAAGCTTTTGGTGTTATATATAAATGATCTTTGCCTAACCCAAAGTTACAAAGATTTCCTTTTATGTTTTCTTTTAGAAAATATGTAATTCTAAGTTTATTTAGGTACGTGATCCATTAAGAGATAAGTATTGTATTGTTGAAGTATGGAGTGAAGTCAATTATTTGCATATAGATATCTTACTGTTCTGTCACAATGTCACCGTTTCTTTTTTTTTTTTTTTTTGGAAATGAGATTGAAAGATTCTATATTTATTGTATTTTATAAGAAGAGGGAAAAAGTTCCATTTAAATATTGATAATGATAATTGAATTATATAGTTAACTCTAGGACAACCACATGTGTAAATAAAAGTATTAAAATTAGTCACAGTATTTTTTTGGTACATGTAAAATTAATCTAGAAAAAATTAAACATCAAATAACTAGGACATTCCTATATATTTGGAAATTAATAATAATCTATGTATCTAATAAATAATTAGGATCCTTTTTATGTATACTTAGAAAAAACATAGTAAACATTTAAAATGACAAAAATTATGGAATACAAATAAAGTCATGCTACATTAAAATTGTGTAAGTACAAAATAAATCTTAGCTAGCTTAGTGTCGCTCTGTGCTTTCTCTAAGGACCCTTGAAGACACAGTGCCAAAGTTTTGCCAAGGTGAAATAGAATGCACTAGTTAATGATTAATGATCCTTTGTGCTAGGGTTTATAATATAATAAAAAGTAACATAATTTAATATAATACAACATATATAATATAATACAATACATGTTGCATTACCTGGTATTATATATCAGATTTTACATTTTGTTTTTGGAAAATGTACAGATTAATGATTATGTTATCATAGTTTCTATTATTTATCTAGCTTCCCGGTTTTAGCTATCTAAACAGAGCAGGTAAAAAGCCTCTGTGTATTTGTCCTGTGGGGCTGAGAAAGTACTCTGAAGATCTCTCTCTAATTCTGTTCTACATTTTTATTTGTTTGTCCTTCCAATTATCCTTTGTTTTTTTTAAACTATGGACATGTAATTCTGTTCTTGTGAATCCTTTCAAAGGTAGTTGGTATAGTTAGCAGAATAATAGACTAACCAAAGTGATGTCTGGTTCTATTTAGTAAAGTAGAAAGTTTTCTTTATGAATACAGAAATGAAAGAATGGAAGAAAGAGGAATTTATAATACAGTGTTGCTTCTGAGCAATCTATGGTTGAACAAATATTAAATATCATAGACAACAGAAAAGCTTATCAATGGGATTTAAAAGTGGCTGACCCGAAACAAGGGATTGTTGCTAACTCAAGTTTAAAAAGTAACTTAGACCATAGGGCAGTCAACTAAGAGTTTGGATAGAAATTGCTGGAATGTACATAGTATTCTATGATGGAGATGAGGGAGTCATTTCTCTAGGTCAATAAATCTAAGAGTGTGATCTAAGAGTGTGTTTGACCTTACTCAGCCCCCGTACTCATACACAGCTTGAGAGGAATTTAAAAGAATGGACCAATGTCCAATCCAAAGAGCTTGGTCCGGTGACAGGTAAAGATTCCCTTGAGAAGTGAAATTGCTCAAGTATATCTTCACTTATTGAAGGGAATTTTCCTGAGACTGCTAAAATTTTGAGCATGTAAGCTACTTTGAATTGGTATCAGATGATGTTAAAGTGTTCCCTAAGGGTGTGCCTTCACTGAAGTTATGATCGATGCCATAATAAATGGAGTTCTGCATCTTTGAGCATCTTATTTTACATTGTGACTAGAAAACAATATGAAATGACAGAAACCACTGAAAATGTATTAGCTCAACTCCCTGAAATGGGAACACACGAAGGAGACAACATACAAATTTGTTCAGAAAATAACTAAGAAAAAAAAAATTTGAGGGATGATTAAAGGCAAGGTGGTTAAACCAAATATTTAGGTATTTAGTGATTAGTTAAAAGTGGCACTAAAGAGGAAGAGATAACGTGGCAACTAAAGTAATTATGTATGACTGATGCTCTAAGAACTCCTCAGGTGAAAGAGTAATAACAGGTTTGTATATTTACCCCTGGAGTACCTATAACAAATATAGTCCCAAGAGATTGCACTGAACAATGGTCCAATAACACATAACCATGTATTTTTCCTTAAGATAAAATCAATACAGGGTATAATCAGCCTTTGGAAATGCATTGCTTGTATTAGAAAGTTTGCTTTAGGTAGGAACGCTCAATACACCAGTATTTTAAGAAATGAAATTTGGAACAAACTATATATGTTAATATTTGTCTCTACGTCAATAGCACTCGGGATTTTAACCTGAATGTCATCTTGCACACATAGAAAATTGTTTTTTATTATCTAGTCTACATATATAAAGTTTATTTTACTTATTTCCATCTGTCACCCTAAAGAGCAAAACCAATTTTATCTACTACCTCTAGGGTTTTTCCCTCTACTCACTGTATGGTATTAGTCACTGAAATAAAGTAAACTTGATTTATATTCTAGTATCATAACTAGCAATGAAGGGTCCAATTTTGACCCTAACGAATTTCCTTAACCTTTATATATTTTATTCCTAAAAACAAAAATAAGACTAATAAATCTCTTATAGGCTATAAAATAGAGAGTTTGGCCAGAGGTTCAGATACGTCTCGGTTATCTTTAAAATTGGTCATATACTGCATTTTAAATCATGGATTTGAATGTGTAATGAGCCTTAATATCTACTACATCTATTAATGATCTGGAAGTAAACACAGCATTTCTGGATCAAGCAGAGATTATTTTTTTTTTTTTTTTTTTTTTGTAGAGACAGAGTCTCACTTTATGGCCCTCAGTAGAGTGCCATGGCCTCACACAGCTCACAGCAACCTCCAACTCCTGGGCTTAAGCGATTCTCTTGCCTCAGCCTCCCGAGTAGCTGGGACTACAGGCGCCCGCCACAACGCCCAGCTATTTTTTGGTTGCAGTTTGGCCGGGGCCGGGTTTGAACCCGCCACCCTCGGTATATGGGGCCGGCGCCTTACCGACTGAGCCACAGGCGCCGCCCAAGCAGAGATTATTTTTACTAATAGCAATGACAGTGTCACTTCTCCACTCTGCTCTTCCCGTTTGGGATGACCCTGTGAGAGTTAGATGGAAACTGCACTGGCAACAGCAGCTGTGTGCATCCCGGAGCAGGGCGCAGAGTAGTGAATCCTCGAGTTTAACATATCACACATTGCCCTGCTCTCCTGCTGACATAGGAGAGAAATATTTGCCTCCTAATATTTTATAATCCTTTGGAATGCAAACTTCCAGCTATATGGCTCCATTCCAGGTTTCATAATGAATTAAAATATAAGCACAATTTTAAGAGAAATCTTTAGTCTCTTGATAGCTCTCTCACTATTTCTGGTCAGTCATCTTTTTCCTTCCAAGTCTCATCCTTTTCCCTGATTCCACTTTCATTGCTCAGAAATCTCTATCTGTGCAAAAACATGAACATGTGTACTTCCTAAAAATGTTAAATTTAAACTGTAGAAAATTATGAAGACTAGGACTCTATATCAGAAAAATTTACTATGACCTTACCACCCATTTTTTCTCAAACCCAATCAAACATAGCCTACTTTTTATATTTCTGTCACTAATACAGCCAGCCTGTATTACATTCTTTCCTGCAGACCTCCAAAAAGTCAAACCATTTTTAACAAACATTAAACACAACATGTTGTCTTCATCTTTCTAATTGTCACTAACATAGGGCAAGATAAAAATATTGCATTTCAAATAATTGTACATCATTCTGCATTTCCTCAGAGACTTAATCTACATTCAATATTTTTGAAAACAACCAAAGCTTTAAAAAGTGAAAGTCAATGAACCTCATGTACCTTTTATAAAACATGACATAAGGCAATATAATTAAAACTAAACTTATTTCCTGTGGTGAAATTAACTTACAGAAATGAAGGTGTTTATTTATTAAATGGGATCTCTGGAGTTCTAGCCTTATTCTTTCCCCTCCTGGGAAGGTTTTGATTGTTTGCCTTCTTTCTTTTGCCCGCTTGCTGGGTAATTTAAAACTGATGCCTTCCTTTGGGAAACAAAATTTGATCGGAGAACAGCCTGCACCACCAGCTAAACAAATTACCGGTGTTTTACTCACTTTTCTTTCTGTATTCCTTTCTCTCTCTCTCTCCTTTTTTTAAGAATAAAAAGAATTGTGTGTAGGGTTTACAAGTGCTGTTGTACAGTTCAGATTTAATTTGCAATAACAAGGAGGCCGTATCGTTTCCTTTCATGACACATAGCTGCTTGATGAGAGTAAGCAGAAAAAGCTTAAAAGCACACAGGTTATTATTCTCTTTTTTTTCATTTCCCTAAGTCTCTGACAAGATCTTGATTTGTATGAAACGAAGTTTTAATTACAAGTAATATTATAAATTAAAAATAATCAAAATAAAACTTACTTTAATATTATTTGTTATACAAGCAAAGATCAAAAAGGTTTTTGTAGTAAAATAAGGTTAAATACTGTCTCATATATCATGTAAATACCTATTCATTCATTTGTTACAGTAAAAATGTATATTTTTTGAGCACAATTTCTTTTTTAAGTATTATGAAAATGATTGCTAATAGAAGTACAGATATTTATAATATACCACTTATCCTGGAGGTGGTTATGATACATCCTCTTCAGTGATACCAAGGAAACATGCATATAAATGTATTTAACCAACACGCCTTCAGATTGCATGCACTAAGGTAAGTTTTATTATTCAAACTTGATTACAAATGACAATCAGAAATATTTTGGGGACTGAAAGTAAATTAAGAAAGTAAATCCTATGCATTGAAGAATTGTTTCTCCTACTTAGGCACATGTTTACTTTTGAAAAATAATGTTCTAGACCACAGTGACTTACCAAGAATAATCTAACTTTATTAAACAAGGTTACTGTTTCTAATTTTTTATTTTCCTCCTCACTGACATACATTTTGTGAAGACAAAATTAATGGAAATATTTTAAAATATTATTTAAACAAAAGAATGCATTATTACAATAGTTTATTAATTTTGCATTTAAATTTGGAGGCAATTTATAGGGGACAGAAAAATGTTACAAATGACAAAAGTTTTAGAAATATGAAAATACTTAATGGGTTTGGATCTTGGCGTGGCCACAGCCTGAGCTCTCATCTTCCATGCTTTCTTTCCCTTTCCATCTACTCCCCTCGCTCTGCCATACACTACTCAGAAGAGGCACTTGTTTCCCCCAGAGGCCGGAAGAGAAGGGCAGCACACAGCTCTGCTTTGCCCATCTCTTGGAGGACGCTGTGCCGTGTCCCAGGGTCTGCACAGGCGGCAGGCCATGACTTGTATAGTGGCTATCATTATACAATACCACCTATGCAGAAAGCTATTGTGAAAATAGGTATTCAGATAGGTCTTCCTTCTGGGTGTTACAGAAAGAAGGGTAGCTCCATTTTCTGGCTTGGCTGCAAACACTTTATAGATGTAGGAGCTGGGGTCATAGATGAAGATTATATAGAGAATGTTGGTGTTGTACTATTTACTTTGGCAAAGAAAAGTTTGACGTCAAGAAGGGTGATCGGATTGCACAGCTCATTTGTGAGCAGGTTTGTATCCAGAAATGGAGGGAGTTCAAAGTTTGGATGACACTGAAAGGGGGTCAGTGGTTTTGGTTCCACTAGAAAGAAAGAAAATTTATGCCAATAATAGCAAATGAAAAATTGTATCTTATTCTTAAAAATAAAGTGTTTTTGCTTAAAAAATAAAAAGAAAATACTTTAATGGTTAAATTATTTCAATATGTTCTTAATGAGAATTAGTTTCAGAGTCTGGACTGTAGCTCAGCCTTCCTTAGGTTAAATGCGGTTTCTATTATACAGAAATCTACGTGGATTAAGTATGTCATCATTAATTTCTTCAATGAAAAAATATACATTGAGTACTCCCTACCTGACATTTTGCTAGTTGCTGAACATAGAACATTAAAAAGGTGGTCTAATAGGAGAGACAGCTGCAAACAATTATAAAATATACAAAGAAATATCAAATTATAATTAATGGTAGGAAGGAAATACAGTGCAGACAGAGAATGTCAGGGTCTTGGGACTGTGTATATTGGCTAGAGAGTATTTATTTATTCATTTATTTATTTTTTATTATTAAATCATAGCTGTGTACATTAATGCGATCATGGGGCACCATACACTGGTTTTGTAGACCGTTTGACACATTTTCATCACACTGGTTAACATAGCCTCTTGGCATTTTCTTGGTTATTGCATTAAGACATATACATTCTACATTTACTAAGTTTCACATGTACCCTTGTAAGATGCACCGCAGGTGTAATCCCACCAATCACCCTCCCTCGGCCCATTCTCCTGCCTCCCTCCCCTCCATCCCCTCCCTCTTCCCTTTCCCCCTATTCTTAGGTTATAACTGGGTTATAGCTTTCATGTGAAAGCCATAAATCAGTTTCATAGCAGGTCTGAGTACATTGGATACTTTTTCTTCCATTCTTGAGATACTTTACTAAGAAGAATATGTTCCAGCTCCATCCATGTAAACATGAAAGAGGTAAAGTCTCCATCTTTCTTTAAGGCTGCATAATATTCCAAGGTGTACATATACCACAATTTATTAATCCATTCATGGATCAATGGGCACTTGGGCTTTTTCCATGACTTAGCAATTATGAATTGGGCTGCAATAAACATTCTGGTACAAATATCTTTGTTATGATGTGATTTTTGGTCTTCTGGGTATATGCCTAGTAGAGGAATTATAGGATTGAACGGCATATCTATTTTTAGATCTCTAAGTGTTCTCCAAACATCTTTCCAAAAGGAATGTATTAATTTGCATTCCCACCAGCAGTGTAGAAGTGTTCCCTTTCTCCACATCCACGCCAACATCTCTGGTCTTGGGATTTTGTGATATGGGCTAATCTTACTGGAGTTAGATGATATCTCAAAGTAGTTTTGAATTGCATTTCTCTGATGATTAAAGGTGATGAGCATTTTTTCATATGTCTGTAGGCCGTGCGCCTGTCTTCTTCAGAGAAGTTTCTCTTCAAGTCCCTTGCCCAGCCTGCAATGGGATCACTTGTTCTTTTCTTGTTTATACGTTTGAGTTCTCTATGGATTCTGGTTATTAAACCTTTGTCAGAGACATAACCTGCAAATATCTTCTCCCATTCTGATGGCTGTTTGCTTGCTTTACTTATTGTGTTCTTGGCTGTACAGAAGCTTTTTAGTTTGATTAAGTTCCATAGTGTATTTTTGAAGCTGCTTCAATTGCCTGGGGGGTCCTCCTCATAAAATATTTGCCCAGACCAATTTAATTTCTTCAAGGATTTTCCCTGGACTCTCTTCTAGTATTTTTATAGTTTCATGTCTTAAGTTTAAAGACGTCTCTTCGCAGATAATATGATTGTATATCTGGAAAACACCAGAGATTCTACTGCAAAACTCTTAGAAGTGATTAAGGAATACAGCAGCGTCTCAGGTTACAAAATCAACATTCGTAAATTGGTAGCCTTTATATATACCAACAATAGTCAAGTTGAAAAAACATTTAAGGATTCTATTCCATTCACAGTAGTGCCAAAGAAGATGAAATATTTGGGAGTTTATCTAACAAAGGACGTGAAAGATCTCTATAAAGAGAACTACGAAACTCTAAGAAAAGAAATAGCTGAAAATGTTAAGAAATGGAAAAACATACCATGCTCATGGCTGGGAAGAATCAACAGTATTAAAATGTCCATACTACCCAAAACAATATACGATTTTAATGCAATCCCAATTAAAGCTCCACTGTCATACTTTAAAGGCTAGAGGGTATTTAAATGTAAAGACTGACAGTAAATAAATTGAATTTCTGGAGAAACGCCCCAAGCAGGATTAAAAAGTGGCACTCCACAGCCATTTATGACTGGGACCCCAAACTTTCCCAGTCTGTGCTAGCCTTGCCTTTGCAAAACCTCATCAGAATGAAAGCTACATCGTGGTGACTATTTTCTTTGTGCTTCATTCATTTCAGAACCAGCAGATCCACATTTCAGAAACTCTGATGAAAAGAATGATCCCAGAGATTCCACAGCCAAATCCTTTTTATCAATAATTCCAGCATGAGCCTGATGTTGCCACAGGACCCAGGTGGTCTCACAATATCAAAGATGTACCTAGGACATATTTCCTTGATTCCTAAACAGTATGAAGAGTTGAAAGCTCTGTTTGTCCAAACCATGTTCCTAGATAAAATTCTCCAGAAGGAACTAGCTTTGAAACTCAACCTACCAGAGTCAACAGTGAAGGTCTGGTTTAGGAACAGATGATTTAAATGGAAGCAGCAACAGCCAACATCAAAGCCATCAAACCTCATTCTTCCAACCCAGAACATCCACCAGTCGAACTCTTCTTTTCCTGTGGTTTCAGATTTATAAAGCTATCTTTCACTTTAGCCCTTTGACCATTCCAATTGGGCATGGGACTCTACCTTTACTGGGATTCTCAAAGGTATTTCTGAACCCAGGATTCTCAGTTGGAGATGCTGGTGGCCTCTGTTCCTGGTTTGTACTCTGAAGCTTATGACATAGGCTAAATTATAGAAATGTACAGTTTTCCTGATGAGGAAGAGATATCTGTCTCTTCTTTCCACTGTCTACATCAGTATCTCTCTCCCTGAAGGTCCCAGAGGACAGATTTCTCTGTCAGTGCCCTAGGCAAACTTGTTCTAGTGTGACAAGCCAAGGTTTTGAAACCTGCACTGTAAAAGACAGCCTGGAATTCCAAGAACACCTCAAATATGATAGATTTTGAGCTTCTTTGATTAAAGTACTAATAAACATCAGACCGTTTAAGAAAAAATATATATCTTCATTTCATTTCTAATCTTTAGGTTTAGGGATTTTTAAAAGGTATTTTTCAACCCAAATTTGAGGAGAAATCAGTACCCTTAGTTTTTGTTTTGTTTGTTTGTTTGTTTGAGACAGAGTCTTACTTTGTCACCTTGGATAGAGTACCCTGGTGTCATAGTTCACAACTTCAAAATCCTGGGCTCAAGTGATCCTCCTGCCTCAGTCTCCCAAGTAGCTGGGAGTATAGGTATGTGTCACCATGTCCACTTAATTTTTTGATTTTTAGTAGAGACAGGGTCTCACTCTTGCTCAGGCTGGTCTGGAACTCCTGAGCACAATCAATCCATCTGTTTCTACCTCCCAGAGTGGTAGGATTACAGGCATTGGCCACTTCCCAGTCTCAAAATATGGTACTTTGGAAATATAAACAAATGACAGTCCTCTGCTAAAATTTGCCAAATGAAAAAAGAAATTACTAGGATAAAAAAGAGACTTTACTACCAATCTTACATAAATATAAACCATTATAAAGAAATACTGTTAATAATTTAATGCCAGGAATTTAGATAATTTAGAAGAAATGGGCAAATTTCATGAAAGACAAAAAATACCAAATCTTAATAAAGGATAGAAATGCTGTGAATAGTTCTTAGTATGGTATGAATGCATCCCCACAGTTCAGGTGTTGGAAACAATCCCCAATACAATGTTGTGGAAAAGTGTTAATCTTAAAGAGGTGATATAATAGAGCCTTCATGAATGAATTAATGCCAAAATTTGGGAATGGATTAGTTCTCTCAGAAGTTAATTTCTGATAAAAAAATGAATTTGGGCCTCTTCCTCATTCCCTTGTGTTTTCTCCTTCTTCTCTCTCTTTCCCTCCCTCCTTTTATCCTCCCCGCCTTGCTCTGCTCCCCTTTCTACCAAACAATGACAAAGCACAAAGACCCTCACCAGATTCAAGCCCCACCATGTAGGGCTCCCTAGCCTTCAGGAATGTAAGAAACAAATCTGTGGTCTTTAATAAATAAATACATACATAAATAAATGTAATGACCAGTATAAGACTTCCGTATAGTTTCACATTTAAATTGGGAGAAGAGACAGAACTCAATATGTAAAGAAGAAGTAGAAAGTGTTCTAATGTGAAAAAAAAAAAAAAACACAGGAAATGGCTTTGCACGCTAGAGACTAAATGAAGGCAATGATGGATGGCTTGCATAGAATGAGGATGAATATAATCATATATGCCCTTGAATATGTAAATAGTAATGAATTTGGATTTTTTCCAAGTGTAATAAAAATGATGTACTAATTTTGTACAATAAAATGACATCATGTATTTCGTCACTTTGCTGCATTGTGGGGAATATATTGAAGGGATATAAATTTTTGAAGGGATATAAATTATTGAAGGGATATAAATTTTCAGAAAATTATTGTGATCTTCCAACTGAGAAAATTATTGTAATCTTCTACCTTCCAAGTGAATAAGATGCTAGAGATGAAAAACAGTAGATACATTTGAGAAATATGGGACATAGCATTAATAGGAGGTGTTGGTGAAGAAGAAACCATTTGCAAGAATGTAAGTAAAAGGAGATTAAAAAGGTGGCTATTAGGATTATGGTTTAAAAAAGAATGAGAATGTCATTTCCTAACATTTGTGAATTTAGGGATGAGTAGTATCCGTGGAAGGGAAGAATTAAGATTTTGCTGTTGCACATGGTAAGATTGTAGATGTTGATGAGATATTCCCTAAAAGGAAATCCCAAATGTTAAGTTGGAGGCTCATGTAGGAGATTACACAGGTCTACAACAGAGATTTGAATTTGAAACATAACATCGAGCTGGTCTTGAAAATCCTAGAATTCAAGCACAATTAATGGGTGGATTTCAAAAGAGAAAATGGCTAAAATGATCCTTGTGAAATATATAATTTTAGAGAACAAACAGAGATAGAGGAGTGAACAGAGGATGCTGAAATGGAAATGTTAAGGAGTAAGATGAATAATGATTGGTGACTTAAACACCAGCATTATTCAGTAATGCTGACCTCACCTTTCTACATGCTACATAATAATAAAAAAAAAGGGAAGATGGAAAAGTTTGTTTTAGTCTTCTCAATATTGAAGCCATGGGAGACTAGAATGAGGGTAGTTTTATAGGAACACTGGGGTGGGAGCTGATTTTGTAATTGATTGTAGTAAATAGAAGGTGCAACACAGATACACTATTTATACACAGCTCTTGAGAGATATTTTGGTGTGGAAAGGAGCAGTGAATTTGGTGGTATAGCAAATGAAGGAGATTAGTAATCAGAATATAAATGATGAAAATTAACCAGTTGGAATGGAGAGAATGATGACACAAGGAAGAAAGAATTAAGTAAAGATATACACATGAGGAAGTCAAGAGTGGAAAGAATCCACAGTGCAAGTGGATAAATTATTTATTGGTTTGAAGTGAATGAATTTCAGGAGGATATTATTATAGTAGGAGGAAGAAGATATGAACAAATAAGTGTATAGATTTCAGAGTAAAACAGGGAAAGAAACTCCTTTACACATAAAATTAGAGATGGCTGCATTTGTCAATGTTAAACTGTGAGTGACAGAAAATGAAAAAAAACACTAGCTTAAATAAAATTGGATTTTTACATTTCCTTATACGTATATATTGACAGGCCAGAGTGAGTGTGAGGATATCATGATTTTCCAGACCAGGCTCCCACATTTTTGTTCCGCAGACATTAACAAGGATTCTTTGTCATGGTACGCGTTGCCTGGTTAAGCTCCTAGTTCTATCATTTAGATGAATTCTAGACAACAGGAAGAGGAAAAGACAAAAAGTAAGAGAGAAGGGTGAGTTCTTTTCATGCAAGTGCGATTCCAGTTAGCTTTTTGCACCTCCTTACGTTATATGCAATTTGGCCAGAATTTAGACACATGATCAAGCTTAGTGTGAGCAAGATTTGAAATGCAGTCTTTTTTTTTACAGGTAACCATGTATCTAGCAATAATATGAAATCTATTATAGAAGAAGGGGAGAATAGATATTAGGCAACAACAAGTAAATTGTGCTATAGCATATAAAGAAACTTGAAACTTTGTCTTGAATTTTAAATGAAATCAGGCAACTTTACTTTGGCACGTTTCTTTAGCAGCCATTAGATATAGCTTGTACATTGGTGTACAGAGAAATAAAGGGTTCATACAAGTTTAAACTTTATCAAGGGGACTATAACTTTGAGGTGCATATATTTATATAAAAGAAGATATTCAGATTTATATGTTAGCATTTCAAGCTAATCAAGTAGCAGGAAATCCACATTAAAAATATAATTGGGTTCAATTGCATTTCACACAGTAATTCAAAGTAAGATAATGCCTGATTAAATTAAATAATGATACTATCCACATTTGTTTCTCTAGCAGATTACTCTGTTATTGAACATGTAACACTATTTACCCAGATAATTCGTATTTCTTCACTACAAGGATTGATCTGTGCCCCTCTTTCACATTCACTAAAGGAAATTAAGAGACTATATTTATATACCTGCTGTCACCACACAAAAGTTCTAATTATTTAGTAAAAAACTCTCTGGTTTTATGACACTTCTAGCTCACGACCCTGATACCTGTCTTTCATTCACTCCCTCTTTCTTTCTAGTACTAAAATTCTAGAAGATTTATTACACCCATGAAATTATGATTTCAGTCATCTGACCAGTAAATAGAAGTTTTTGAGGGATGTGGAAGGAAATATGGAGATTATTTGGCTCAGAAAGCTAGGATATTTTATTGGTCTCATGATATCATTTATATTGTAGAATCACAGGTCTTAGCCTAAGATCAATAGAGCAGCTTTCATTAATTATTTCATTCAATAATTTTTGAGCAGAAAATGAAAATTCTCTTTTAATTCTTTCAGTTCTCTTCCAATAGCATTTTCCAACTTTTGATGGTCCGATGTGTGCTGAATCAATGTGTGATTTGTATAACAGGCTTTATAATTTTTATGGTATAAAAATTAGTTGTGGAATTTAGACTGATGTTTACCAGAAATAGCATACCATGAGGACTGGTAACTCTTTCAGGAATGATGGAAAATTTTAAATTTTTAATTACTGTCCTGGAAAAAAAAAAAAAAAAAGAAAAGCCATTGTGTACTTGCTAGGACACTCAAAGTATGCCCTGTAGAGTCAGAAATGGCTGAGGTTTACAAACAACAAAATGGAAACCTTGGTACCTTGGTACTTAGGTTGCCTGCTGAAGCCCCTAATTCTACCGTTGCTCGTGCTTCATGGTCAGTTAAGGTGAATCATTAAAGAGCTGTGCTTCATACAGCTTTCAAGAACCGAGCTAACAAAATCTCCATCATTTCCTTGCTTCACCAACATATAAGACTTTTTCAATCAATTAATGAATCAAAGGGAAAAGATTAGAAATTAATTGATGGGTTTTTTATTGACTAGACTCTGAGGAATATATACCATCTTTTTTCATAACTTATTGAGAGCAACTCATGGCCTTACATTAATGGAAGTTTTCTAGATAATGTAAAAGAAATGGCAAATTTATTTTTAATTAATTAATTTTGATCAAAATCTGCCTTAATTCATTCATTTAACTGCCAAATTCCTCTTTCCTTTTCTAACTCATAATTAATGTTTGATAACTTACCAAGATGTTTAACTCTCTGAGCAATTCTTCCATTTCCCTTTTCCTATTAGGTCACATATGAAGTAAGCTGAAAATGAATATATCCCACCTGTAGTCTGTACACCTTTTTTCAGATCATTACCTACCTGAAAAAATCTTTTGGGTCAAAATATAGTTCTCATTCCTTCTAGTGATGGCATCCAGTGATAAGGTCAGAATGTAATCAAGAAAATAAATGCCAAAAAAATTTTTTTTTTTTTTTTGTAGAGACAGGGTCTCACTTTACGGCCCTCGGTAGAGTGCCATGGCCTCACATAGCTCACAGCAACCTCCAACTCCTGGGCTTAAGTGATTCTTTTGCCTCAGCCTCCCGAGTAGCTGGGACTACAGGCGCCTGCCACAACGCCCGCTATTTTTTGGTTGCTGTTTGGCCGGGGCCGGGTTTGAACCCGTCACCCTCGGTATATGGGGCAAGCGCCTTACCAACTGAGCCACAGGCGCCGCCCAATGCCAAAAAATTTTAACTCTCTAAAGAGTACTACGCCAATACACATTCATGAAACAGCAATACACATATATCAGGAAAAGTAAAAAGTTACCATTAATATTCAAAACACTGAAAAAATGGTAAACATGTATCAGTCAATGCCCCAAAGCAGTTATGAAATTCTGCTGGACTGACATCAGAAGAGCCCATTATTTACTGTTTCATTTTAAACCTTTGGTTTCACTCTATGAAAGGAGCTCTCTTTCATTATTAATTGTCTTTTGCTTCTCCCTTCTGAGAGATTCTTCCACCTTCCTTATCCTGTTTTGCCACATCAGACATACGACTAGGAGGACATGTTTCACTGCAGGCTATGTATCGTTTTTAGATAATTACCTATGTAAAGATATTTGACAAAGGTTATTATAAAATTTTTGTTTTTAAACACTAATGGTATTTTTTAGAATTGACTTTGACAGAAAATACTCCTCTAAAATTTACTAGTGTACAGTAACATAGATCTTTCCAAGATCTTCTGAATTTGCTTTGTTTTGGGTTAGTTTTGGTTTTTGCTCTATACCTCCTAGTCGCCATCCATTTTTCTTCTCAACTTAATTTGGGACACCTGGAGTCAGTTGTCTTTGATGGAAAACCCTCACACTTAATCTGATCTTTGCTCTGAATTTTCTGGTTTGAAATAATGTGTGGTAGTCACATTTATTATATTTTGATTTAATTTAATCATTTGAAAGATTTCTGGAATATGTCATTGCATAATGCCCTAGTCTTCTTTTTTTAAACCATTTTTGGTTGTAAAATGGTTATGTTTTGAGGATTTTTCTTTGAGTAAAAGGAAAACACTTTTCTGGAAACTCTATATTCACCTATGCTTTTGCTCTCAAATTATCAATTTTTGTTTCCTGGGCTTTTCTCTTTCTTTTAACATTCTGAGAAGTATAGATGATGGATGTCAACACATACTAAAAAGATTCTGTGCTCTACTGTTTCTTCCTAGGTCTGTAAATTTATTAAACAAGTTATTGTTCATCTATTTAATTTCAGTGACATTTTTGTAAATATTGTTTCACCATGTGTTCTCATTTGTCCTTTTTCCAAGCTTTGATATTGATTTCCTCACTTTATGCAAATATTTTAAATTTCTTTGATAATCATCACACTTTTGATGCTACTTTCTTTGTCCAGCAATTTTGGCTATTGTGACACAAATTACTAAGTGACCAGTCTATACTACATGATAGTAACACAAATTGTCAAAGTTTCAGTGGTTCAACAAACATGAAGGTATCAGATTCATGTGTAGTGTGGGTCCGTGGCAGTGTTAGAGGGAATTCTTGCTCAACATTGTCACTCGGGAATGCAAAGAACAGCTCAACATTGCCTCGCAAAAACAGCCATCTGGAACAAATAGGCAAGGACTAATAATGCGGTCTTGCCTAACTGAAAAGAGGGGTGAGAAATAGAATTTTTAGTCACATTTACCTGTTTTGTTTCACATATTTTGAAATAATTTATTTATAGTTAGATATGCTTGACAAAAACATCTGGCTTTTGAATTCTGATTCATGAATAAAGTAGTCTTTACAACTACCTTTCATAAAATATTCTGTTGCCTCTCCTAATTAAAATGCAAATATATTAGTTAAAATGAACAGTGTTAATACATGATTCTGATCTACCTCTTTGATTATATGCTGTTGACCAACACCTTATTTTATATAATTCCAGCTCTCCTACATACCAGTTTTCCTATACATAACTATTTTATTTATTCATTCATTCATTTTTCTTATTTCCTATTAAAAATATATTTATTTCAAAATATTAAGGAGATACAAATGTTTGTGTTACATGGAAAATTTTATAAGGTTCTGGTAAGGGCTGTAAGCATCCCTATCACCAGAATATTGTTTATTGTACCTGTTATATGCCCCCATCCGCCTCACCATTTCCAGCAAATTTTGCATCTTTCTGTGACCATGTGTCCCCATAAATTAGAAGCCATCTCCATAATCAATTTTAGAATATTTTCATGATTACAAAAAAAGAAAACCATATATACCTATTAGCGCTCATTTCCCTCATTACTTTAAATGTCCCAGCCAGAGGGAAGCGCTGATCTACATTCTGACCCGATAAATTTGGCTATTGTTTCATGTCATACAAATGAAATCATACTATGTGTAGTCCATTCATGTTGTTGCATGTATCAGTACTGAATTCTTTCCCAATACCAACTAGTATTCGACTTAACGTACGTACTTATTTTATTTATCTATTAATCAGTTGATGGACACAATTAGTTTTCACTTATTGGATTTAATGCAGTAAATCATGCTGCAATGAAGATGAGGTAGATTAATTTATAAATTGTGTGAATATACATTTCTCATGAGTATATACTCAAGACAGGAAAGAATGTGTTGTATGATAATTCTCTGCTTAATCATTTGAGGAATTTCAAAACTCCCAAACCTACTATCACTTTTTAAGTTTCTATCAATAGTATATGAGGGCTCTAATTTTTCCTTATCCTTTCCAACACCCATTATTGTTCATCTTTTTGAGTCCTGGCCAACTTATTTCCTGAGGTGTGGAATTTTTCTCTTATAGGAACATTGTCACGTAGGTGGTCAGGATCCTGTATGTTTGGCCTTTTATGCTTGTGGTAGAAATTTTATGCTAAGAATTATAGCTAGTTAAAAGGAGCACCAGACATTTTAGTCATCCTGGCCTCAAAAACAGCTCTCGCAGCATGGAATTCATGAAGGTGATGAGAAATATTGGTAGGTTTTTCCTCCTGGGTACCAACTATAATCCTAGACCTAGAGCCTGGGGGAGAGGAAATCGCATTCTCTTGACCATGCTTGCCCAGAATTTCCCTGAGGAAGGAGAGGATCATGGGTCGTTGCTCAAATCCCACAGACTCATACTGTTTTTATCAAGATGCATTTGCTTCTTTGGCCAGAAATATTCTTACGCATTCATCTAAATAATTTCTACTCGTATCTCACGATTCTATTTAGCTGCACCTATATCTCTGGAACCTAGTACAATGTCTAGATCATATTAGGTTTTCAAAAGATACATAGTAGATGAAAGAATATGGGCACAAACACATGGAGAAAATTCATGGTAAGGAAAAACATACACTGATAGAGCAAAGTCCTTAGAAAATGAGTGATAGATTTACAACATGAATATATCTCCTTTTCTTCTGAGTTATGTGAGATATGTTTTTTATCAGAGAAGCTATTGTAGAAGTTTATGTTTTATAGGATGCAATAAAAAAATCTCTGATATTTCATTTGTTACTTCCTGCCCATAATTTTGGGTGTGTGACCCATGTGTTTTTCTGCCTCAATAGAAGGTAACCTTGACTGAACTATAGAAGACATATGTATTATATTCAATGTTTTATTTCCGGTTTATATGTCCTAAAGTGTAGAAAAACCTTTGAGATGAAAAAGGCCCAACTTCATGGAAAGAACAACCTATGTTCTGACATCCCAGAAACACACAAGTGACTATATGTCAAAGAATATATTTAGCTTTTAAAAATCTGTGTTTATTTCTCCAGATCAAAATTGGTGCTAAGTGAAATTTTCTATTTTAAAAAGCAGTAAATAGCAGAGCTAAATTCATTTTTTCACTAATATAGAGTAGTTCTTTTCACAGAACATTTCATTTCTTTCTTAATTCATTTATTTATAAATACACATGGATTGCACTTATTATTTCTTTTTTCTTTTCATTACTAAGAATCACACAGTGAATTAGGTTATAGTTTTCTAAACTTAGTGAATCATGTACAGGATGGTCATTTACACTCTGTTGTGTAGCCTGTAAATCTAGGTATTATCACATTTTCTAGCTGATTTTTATTCAGTCTATGACCTTGTACCATGGTGAAGGTTATGTTTATGAACCTCTGCTTTAGAGACATAATGTAGGATTAAAACCCTTTAAAATTATCTAGGAATAAGATTTAGTAATTAAAAATATAGTTCAAAGGTATGATTTATATTAAGAAAATATTATAGCTGATCAATAGGGAAAGCCATTTGTATTTTGGGTAAAAAAATTGATAATTTTCCTCAAGAATTTCTAACCTAGCTTTAGATGGATGGATGCTTGGGATTATAAAAAGTAAAATTCAGCCTTCTCCAATAACAGCAAATATCATGAACACAGATGTGGAAGTCAAAGTATGCATGTATGTAGAAACTGTTTTGCAATATGAATACATAGTAGGGTTCAGGACACAATAGTGAAAAAATCATCTGGAAATTTAGATGTCTGTTGGACTTTGGATGTCTTAAATATTGGCCAGGAGTTTAGAATATAGACACACATATTGCATCTATAGGCACTTTTTAGACTAAGGGCAACAATTTTTGTAATCTCACAAAAAGAAAATGAAAGGGTGCCTTTTAGTCTTATATACAGCGGATTATCAGAAGAGATTCAGGAGGTCAAAAGACCTGTGAGCTGATCATTGCCAAGATCAGTCATGAGGTAATGAGCTTTCGAGCAAAGACTTTTAATGAGGAATGAAAGGCATAAATAGAGACCAGAAAAGTCATCAACTGGCAAAGTCCACATCCCAAAGCAGAAGCCACATGCAAAAAAAATTTAATCTAGTAACACTTTCATTAAAAAAAAAAAAATCCGTAGTATAAATTTGAAAACTAATGGAAGATAAGTTCAGACTATTGAATTTTTTATAGTGGAGCATTCCTCAAGGAGATAAAACAATTATTACGCATTATTTTCTCCCTTGTTTCAAATTCCACATTGATTTCTACATTATTTCTTTCAAGCTTCATAATGGAATTGAATGCCTTCTGAACACTAGAAAATGAGGTTTGCTTATTTAAGAGTTTCATGACTCTGAACATTTCAGATTTATCTCAAACACCACCATTGCAACTCTTATATACAATGCTAAACTTCAACTAAAAACTACAAGATGCATTACTTTTTTTTTTTTTTACAAAAACTTAATTTCACTTTTTTTTTTATAAGACAACTTTTAAAGTATATAGTTATTTGGCTTTTATTTTATGTAATAATACTCCATTATGGATTCATTTAAGCACATAGTAAAGAAACATTCTCCATAGAAGACTCCCAAATCCTCACAGACTTTTGATATGTTTTTTTCCTTGATCAGCTGTAGGACCTTTTTATTTACACACTTGTGCTGGATTATAATTCTATTCTCCTATTACAGTTTTCCCGCTTTATAGGAAAATTTATGAAAGTAAGAGACTTCCTCACTAATGATTGTAAGAGAAAGGATCAGAGGGGTAAAGAGGAATGGAGTAGAGAGATATAAAGGTTATCTGCATATAGTCCATAAAACAAATCAAAGTCTAGAGGAGGCTGCTCTTTTTAATATGATGTATTTACACACACACACACACACACACACACAGCAGTAGAAAAATTATCTAGTAGATTTTCAATTTTGGTGCCTCTATCTACATGGAGTAGTCTAAGACAAGAATAATACAATGTAATTTTCCCAATACCTTTTAATTTTCTTATCTCATCTGAATCTCTTGGCATTTCAAAATGGAAATTGTCGTTATTTTTTTATTCCTGTTTTGGAGAAAGGAATAAATGAGCCTCACAAAAATTATGGTTTAAGGACAGATGATAAAAACTGAAGAGTTGAGAGTTCAAATGTAGATTTCTTCCATCAAAATCTGTTTTCTTCTCTTTTCCCCCTACCCTCTTTTCCTTTATTTTTCATCCTTATACCTTTCCCTCCCTACTATATTCTTTTGAATCTTTTCCTTTAAATGTCAATAGTCATTAAGCATTTGCTATCTTTTGTATTTTAGTTGAATTGAGTTTAGATACAAAAATTGAGAAAGCACAATCCATGACCTCAAACTACCAATAGTCTATTGCTTGACAGTGCTGCACCTAATGTATAGCCCAGATGCTGCAAGTTTTGCTGAGCATTAATCCACCATTTCTGATTTCAATTGAGGCTATTCGGTCATAACCCAGACATTTTACATTATCATAAAAGAAATTTCTCAACAACATGAATGTTTTCTGATGGTTTTGTAGAAGTTGTGAAAAAAATATTTAAATTATATTGTAGGCATAATTTCAATCTGGAAATCACCACTGATCATATTTTCTTAAGGGTTGCTTCTGAACATTTGCCTAATAAAACTGTCAACCTTCTTTTTCTAAGATCATGATGTATTCTTTCTTAAACTCTTTTCCTGTCTTTTCATAGACATATTAACCTATTGCTTGATCAGCTTTCACAAGAGACATCAACCTATCCAAGCATAAAATTATATACCAAGTGTTAGTAAGGAAATCATAAATCATATTAGTCTATTAAAATTCAATATCAGAGTGTTACACATGGTACTAGAAGAGTATTGAAGGTATAATGGAAGCCTTCACAGAGAAGGCTTAATTGACCCTCGGGGCATGCCTTCTCCTGTTTGTATGACATATAACACCAAAATTTTGCATTGCACATAGAAATATGTTAAGCATTAAAACTAAAATCTACATATAATAGGTGAAAGGATTAGTTTTCATTTGATAGCATTTCTAAAAGTGGCATTAAGAGTTAACTTTTAAAATAATTTTTTCAAACTATTTTAGTGTGAAAGCAAATGGCTAAAACAGCTAATGATAATGGATTATATTGCCAAATTGAGACTATTGTGAAACAATGGTAAGTCATTAGTTTTGTTAGCAGAAACCCAGTAAACTTGAACTTGCCACTTCTTCATTGCATGAATCAAATCACATACAGTCTTATATCTTAGTATCTTTCAAAGCAGAAATGCTTTCAATTTTCCCCCATTCTGTATGATGTGGCTGTGGATTTGTTGCAGATGGCTTTCATAAGTTTGAGGTAAGTGCCATCTATGCCTATTGTGTTAAATGGTCGTATCCCAAAATGGGGTTGAATTTTGTCAAAAACTTTCTCTGTGTCTAATGAAAAGATCATGTGCTCTTTCTTTTTACTTATATTTATATGATGAATTACATGAATACACGTGCACGTGTTGTACCATCTTTACATCTCCAGGATTAAGCCCACTTGCTAGTGATAAATTATATTCTTATTGTGCAGCTGAATTCAATTTGCTAGGATTTTACTGTGAATTCTTGGATCTATATCCATTAGGGAAATTGGTGAATAGTTGTCTTTTTTTGTTGAATCCCTTGCTAGCTTTGGTATCAAGATATTGGCTTTGTAAGATGTGTGGGGGAGGTATTCCTTCATTTTTAATATTATGGAATAATTTATGCATGATAAGTACCAGTCCTTTGTAGATTTGGTAAAATATGTGGGTGAACCTCTCTGGTCTGGGACTTGCAATTTTTTTGTTGGAAGGATTTTTATTGCTGCTTCAATACTGGTACTTAACATTGGCCTGTTTAGAAAATCTGTTTTTCCTAATTGAGCCTAGAGAGTTTGTGTATTTCTAAGAATTTGTCCATTTCCACATTTCCTAGTTTATGTGCATAGAAATTTGTATGATATTCAAAGTTGATATTTTGTATATCCCTGCTATTAGTTTTAATTTCTTTTTTTATATTCCTGATTGAACTAATTAGTGTTCTTTTTCTTCTGCTTAACCTCATGAGTGGTCTGTTGATTTTGTTTATTTTTCAAAAAAACAACACTTTTCATAGATCTTTTGTTATTAATTTTATTTAGTACTGCTCTGATCTTGGTTATTTCTTTTCTTCACTAGGTTTGGGAATGGTTTGCTCTTTCACTTCCAGTTTCTTGAGATGATTAATTAAATTGGTGATCTGTGATCTTTCTTTCTTTTGAATGTAGGCATTTATGGCTATAAATTTTTCTCTATATCCCACAGATTTTAGTAATTTGTGTCCCCTTAATTATTTAGTTCAAAGAATATTTTGATTTCCATTTTAATTTCTTTCTTAAAGCAGCTATCATTTGGCAGCAGGTTGTTTAATTTCCATGAGTTTCTTTAGGGATGAGTGCTTCTATCAGAGTTAAGTCTAATTTTATCCCACTGTGGTCTGAGAAGATACATGGTATAATTTCCATGTTTTTGGATTTGTTGAAACAGTTTTGTGGCCTAGAATGTGATCAGTTTTAGAGAATGTTCCTTGAGCCAATGAGAACATGTATTCTGTGGTTTTCAATTGGAAAAACACTTATAGACATCAGACTAGGTAAAGAATTTATTTAAAAGAGACCTGCAAAGCAACTTGACCAAATTAAAAAGTTTCTGCACAGCCAAGAAAAGAATCATTAGGGAGAATAGACAATCTATAGAATGGGAGAAAATAATAGCATGCTATGCATCGAATAAAAAGAAGATAATCAGAATCTACACATAACTTAAGCATGTAAGCAAGAAAAAAAAACCATGAAAAGTGGGGAGAAGACATGAATAATGAATGGAAACTTTTCAAAAGTAGACAGACTAATGGTCAAAAAAACATCAAATATAATCAGGAAAATGCAAATTAAAACTATAACAAGAGGTCACTTAATTTCAGTCTAGGGAGAATGGCTGTTATCAAAAAGTTCCCAAACAACAAATGCTGGCGTGCATGTGGAGAGAAGAAACACTCATCACTATTGGTGGAACTGCAAACTAGTACAACCCCTGTGGAACATAATATGGAGATTCCTCATAGAACTGAAAGTATAACTACCATTCAATCCAGGAATCCCACTACTAAGTGTTTACCCAAAGGGAAACAAGACACCTACACTCGAATGTTTATAGCAGCAGAAGTGACAATCGCAAAGATGTGGAAACAACCCAAGTGCTCCTCGATATAGGAATGGATTAACTGTGGTATATGAATACCATGGAGTACTACTCAGACATAAAAAAATAGTGATCTAGTATCTTTTCTAACAATCTGTAGAAAAGATTGTAGACCATTATTCTAGGTGAAGTATCACAACGATGGAAAAACGCTACATGTACTCACTATTAAATTAGAGCTAAAAGATTAACACGTGTGCAAATATACAAATAACATTCATCAAATTTAAATAGGTGGGGGGAAGGGAATGAGTAAATTCACATCTGATGGGTACAACACATACTGTCTCGGTGATGGGCATTCTTATAACTTTGACTCAAGCAGTAAAAAAGCAAGTAAGGTAACCAAAATCTTTGTACCCCTATAACATTCTGAAATAAAAAAAAAATTCTGTTAAAAAAAGATATTGAAAATTCAAAAGGAAATGAACTTTATGTTGTACAAATATGCTGGCTGCTATGTTCTGAATATTTGTGTCCCCCCAAATTTGTATGTTAAAACCCAATCCCCAATGCTATCATATTAAAAGTTGGGAGCCTTTGAGTGTGATTGAATCATAAGGGTGTAGTCCTCACAAATGATATTAATCATTTCTAAAAAAGAGTCCTAAGGGAGTTACTAGGCTCCTTACATCTTGTGAGAACACAGAGGGATGGGCCTTCACTATACATCAAATCTGTCAATGCTTTGCATTGGAGTTTCGAGCCTCCAGAATCGTGAGAATTAAATGTTTGTACTCTGTATCTCCCATTTTGTAATATTTTTGAAATAGGCTAAATGATCCATGAAATTATATGCTGTGTTTCTGGTCTTTTTAGTAACAGAAGTCTAAGTGTACTAAGCTACCAGGTAAATTATAAAAGGATCGCATACACTTCATTCAAAAACATGGCCATTTGATTTGTTATTCTAGTCTACTCTACCATAAGGAAACTTGATTGATGTTTTTGAGAGTGAAAGTAAGCATAATTATTAGGTGACTTGGAACTGTTACACCACAGTTACTGATCATATGACAAGAAATTCTAACTTATTTTCAAAAGTCAACCATGAGCATTTAGTTGGTATTAAATCCATCCATTCAATTTCAGTAGGAAAATAATAGCTAGCTAATAATCAGAAAATCTTTGGTGGCTTAGTAATAATTATTATATATTTACCCCCTAAGAAGATGAAATAACCTGGTAATATATCTAACAAAGGACATGAAAGAGCTCTATAAAGAGAACTATGAAACTCTGAGAAAGGAAATAGCAGAAGATGTTAGCATATGGAAATGCTTACTATGCTCATGGCTGGGAAGAATCAACTTTGTTAAAATAAGATATCTCTAAGATATCATCTAACCCCAGCAAGATTAGCTCACATCACAAAGTCCCCAAACACCAGATGCTGGCATGAATGTGGAGAGAACACTTCTACGCTGCTGGTGGGATTGCAAACTAACACAATCTTTATGGAAAGAAGTATGGAAAATTCTCAAAAGAACTAAAAGTTGACCTTCCATTCGTTCCCACAATCCCAGTACCTCTACCCTGAAGAACAAAAATCATTTTACCACAAAGACATTTGGAAAAGAATATTTATTACAGCTCAATTCATAATTGTCAAGTCATGGAAGTAATCCAAATGCCCATCAAGCCATGAATGGATTAACAAATTCTGGTATATGTATACAATGGAATACTATTCATCTATAAAAAAGATGGAGATTTTACATCTTCTATGTTTACCTGGATGGAGTTCTAACATATTCTTCTTAGTAAAGTACCTGAAGAATAGAAAAATAAATATCCTATGTACTCAGTACTAACATGAACCAATATATAAACAATAACACACTCATATGAGTAATAAAATACAAATACAGTCTAGTTCGGGGGCAGTGGAAGGAGGGAGGGGGAGGTCAGAAGGGGAAGGATGATTGGTAGAGGAAGGGAGGGCATTTGAGGGATCTCACCTAACGGGCATAACTGGAACTTTATCTTGGAAGTGAGAACAATGTGATCTAAAAATTTGTTCCCTCATATTATTTTGATATACAAAAAAAAAAAAAATAAAAAATAAAAGCCAGTAGGTATCAAAGATCCTTGTGATTTGTAACATTTGTTTCAGAACTTCTTTAGTTACCCTACTTTTATTATGTTAAATTTTTGTCCTGTCCTTGGCTCATCCAGTGCCTACTTCTAGTTCACCTAAAAGTGTCAATTTCTTAACTTATTTGCCTTAAAGGAAGCTTTCCACAACTTTATAAATGTAATGCATGTGTTAGCATCTACTGAGGGTAAAACTATCAGTAGTATTTAAAGTTGTGCACTCGCATCAGTAGTAATCTAACTGGAATCGAGTACCACCTCTTACCAGTGATCAGCCAGATGAAGTCACTCTCTTCATTCTGTTAAATTAGTATATTGCACTAGATTTTTTAAGTTTTTTTTTTGTCTAAATTATTTTTTCTTTTGGCTTTGCTTTGATTCTAGGATCCTATAAAAAATATACTTGGCAAAGATTGTTATTCTCATAAAATAATCACAGTTGGATGGACAAGCTTAGGTTTATTGAAATTGAATTGAAAGGCCGATTGAAATAACTGAGGCGAAAAAATACATGATTTTAAACAAAATATTAATATCCTATGATATGTATTAACTGATATTTTAAATTATTTCTACAATTGGAAGTCTACTTTCCAAGCTCTCTTAATTGCTTTAAGTATTGAAATTTAGACTTCAGGTCTTAAGGTCATTTTCCTCATGTATACAAATATGACATTGGAAAACTCTGTGAATATTTCCAGATTGTGTTTATCTTCTTAATAATCAAAGAAGCTCTGAATTGCTATAGTAATAGCGCAAAGTTATTAAGAAAACAGATTTAAAATTTTGTATTTTTAAGCAAAATGCAAAGCAGTAAAAGTTTTTATTTTTTCAAAGTATGATTTATGTCTATACAAAAAATGCACCTGAACCTGAAAGCAATGAATGCCTATACATAATGTTGTCTTATCTACTGTATTTACATTGTATAGAAAATAAGTAATAGCTCTTTTTAAATGCATAGAAATGAAGCCTAAACATCATGCATGTAATTAATCTAAAACTCTTAAGGCAAAACAGAAAAAAAAAATGATTGGAGATTCTTTCCTTAATAATGGGAAAGGAAAAGCATAGTACTGATTCTCTGAGTGGAAAATTCATTTTTATCTAATGCCAAAACTGTCTGGTTAATCACATTACGGCATGGCTTGTATTTTTCATGGCTATCTAACTAAAATTCTTTATAAATTATCAAAATGCTTTCCTCTGTTCAATAGCTATCATTTCTAATCTTCTGCAAGTTTGGTTCACAATTAATTCAGCTAGACACTGGGCAAGCTTAAGCAACTCCACAATCTGGACCAGATAAAAAATTGACAGAAGGAAGTGATACACTGCAACTCAAACCAAAACAACATGTTAAGGCTTTCAATTTAAACCTTTTTTTCTATTAAATATACTTCAGTGATGATTTTTCAAAGAAAAATTAAAGTACTTTTAAGATAAAATATGCGGTAAAACACATATCAGCGTAGGTGAGAAAGGAATCCTTTTTCTACTATAGTATTATTGTTAAATGGCTATAAATCAGGATTAAAAATATAAAATGATAAATCTGATAGTACAGTAGTCTTGGTAATCTGAACAAATGCAATACCTAACTGCAACCAAATTTTTTCTGATATATTAAAACATATATTTTGAAAAAAGATTTATCAGAACTTTTGATAAAATCAAATACTAATGGAAAATGAGAGCCTCAAATCAATTACTCAGTGAAAGAAATAGGAACAGTAAAGCCAGCCTTCATTTTTGAACATTTATAGATTATATCAAGCTTTAATTTCCATTATCATGAATCCCAGCCTCAAAATTTATTGCAAAAATATTTCTAAGAAAATAAATTCTACAGTCAAAAATATCATAACTCACACGTAATACCTTAAAACTGAGCTGGCATAAGTGAGAGAAAAAAAATTAAAACTACAAAAATATCAGCTTATAAAATTAAGTACATTTAGTGATAATAAGAAATGAAAGATCAGTGATATAAAAGCAAGAATCTAGTAAAAGTGGCTAGCTGTCTATATGATAAGGGATTAATAACTAAAATTTTTAAGGTTCTCAAACTCAATAGCAAAGCACCAAATAATTTGATTAAAGAGGGCAAAATATATCAGAGACATTTCTCAAAACAAATGGTCAGCAGGTATATGAAAAAAATGATCAACGTCATTAATCATCAAAGAAATGCAAATCAAAACCACAATGAAATATCTCACCCAGTTAAAATGGTTGCTTCAAAAAGAGAAGGGATATCAAATGCTGGCAAGGATGTGAGGGAAGGGGAACCCTTCTACAGTATTGGGAAAGTAAGGTAGTTCAGGCACTATAAAAAACAGGACAGAGTTTCCTCAAAAAACTAAAAATACAACTATCAAATAGCACAGCAATTCCCCTACTGGGTATATATACAAAAAACAAAAATCAACATACTGCAAAGGTGTCTGCGCTACTCTGTTTCTTGCACGATTATTCACAATACCCAAAATATGGAATCAACTTATGTGCTCACAAATAGAATGGATAAAGAAAATGTGGTATATATATACAACGAAGTAATATTCTGCCATTAAAAATCAACGAAATCGGTAAGGCACCGGCCCCATATACCGAGGGTGGCAGGTTCAAACCCGGCCCCAGCTGAACTGCAAACCAAAAAATAGCTGGGCGTTGTGGTGGGCGCCTGTAGTCGCAGCTACTCGGGAGGCTGAGGCAAGAGAATCGGTTAAGCTCAAGAGTTGGAGGTTGCTGTGAGCTGTGTGATGCCACAGCACTCTACCGAGGGCTATAAAGTGAGACTCTGTCTCTACATTAAAAAAAAAAAAAAATCAATGAAACCTTGTCATTTGTAACAACATGGATGGATATAAGGATCATTATGAAGATATGCAACTATTACTTATATATAATAATGAAAAACAAATAATTTCAAATATTAAATTGTTAAAAAATACATCTGCCATCAAAAATTAAATTAAACTTTAAAAAGAAAAATAATCGAATTGAAACCACAAAACTAAATTTAAATCATAAATTTAAAACTCAATGAATGTTAATAGAGATAAGACGAAAAAAAGATAAAAATTATCAGATAAAACTGAAAATTTATCCTGAATATATAATACAACATAAGAAACTATACATGATGTAACTTAAGAGGTAAAGCATTAAAAAAGATAAAAAAGTGGGTGGCTCCTGTGGCTCAGTGAGTAGGACGCCAGCCCCATATACTGAGGATGGCAGATTCAAACTTGGCCCCAGTCAAATTGCAACAAAAAAATAGCTGGGCGTTGTGGCAGGTGCCTATAGTCCCAGCTACTTGGGAGGCTGAGGCAAGAGAATCGCCTAAGCCCAAGAGGAGCTTGCTGTGAGTTATGATGCCACAACACTCTACTGAGGGCAACAAAGTGAGAATCTATCTCTAAAAAAAAAAAAAAAAGGTAAAAAAGTATTATTAAGAAATATGTGGTTTAAGGGAGAGAATATAAAATATGTTTAAGCAGAATTTCACTAATAAGGAGATAGAATGAACACAGTAATATGTGAATAATTACTACAAAATTTGAAACCTATGAAAAGGAAACAATTCATAGAAGCTCAAGGAATCCCAGATGTGACAAATAAAAAATACCTACCCCTAGGTGCATTGCATTGAAGCTGCAAAACCAAAGCCAAACAGAATTTCAGAGTAAAAATGGCAGAAAGAAAACACTGCCCTAATAGCATTTGCTGTTTGATTTGCAGGTGGAATCTAAGCAGTAACAATGGAAGTCTCAAAATTCGGGGAAAATATTAGAAATCTTCTTATAGAAAAAATTATGAATTCCAATGAAAACCTTTATAAAGTGAAAAAATTGCTCTTTAGAAAAACAAGTATGAGACTACCAGAAATAGACCCTTACCATGTGAAATTCCACACAACTTACTTGTCAGAATGAAAATGATCCTAGAAGCAATGTGTAACAAAAGCAAAGAACTATGTATATGAATGTAATTAAAATAAGCATTGCCTCTATAAACAAACTAGAAATATTTGAAAATTAAAAAGATGAAACTACAATTATGAGTGATGACTTTAAAAAGTTGAAAAGTTGATCAAATATAAAATATTCTAAAAACTATTTATAAGAAGGATAACTGTATCAATTGACATAGATGAGTAAGTATTAAAACTTTTAGGAAAAAACTAAAGATAAATACAACGTATAATTTTGATTTGAGTGAACAAGAAAATAGAATTAGACAAAGGCAGAAAAACCATAGAAAACTTTAGAATCTTTTCTTTTTGGACCAAAGAGTAAATGGCTGACTTTTAGTTTTAACCTTTACACTTTTAAAAGTTTAATCAACCAGGTTAGGGTATGAGGGATATTTTCCAATATGTCTTATATACAGTCAAATTTGGGATTCTCCTTTGGACTAAAACAGGCTCTTCACTGTTTATAAAGTTACTTCCAAGTTGTGAAAATTCTCCCTTCATGTCAGAGAAAATTTTAAGGACAACATATATATTAAAAATAAAATGTATATAAATCAATAATTATCACAAATGTAAACAGAAAAAGTGATTGTGTAAAGAAACAAAGTTTATGAAAATGGACTCTTCTAGAAAGATCTATATATGTGCTGTTCTAAAGAAACATTTAAAACAGCACAGATAATAGTGGAAAGCAAACAAATTTTGATGCCACCCCAAGCAACTGCCCCACCTGGGAGAAGGAAGAACGCTCTGTCAACCTTCAAAAGAATGCAAAGTATTCCCAGCTCAAGGGCTAAGCAGCCCAGGCACAATAAACTCTGAAAAGTGACCTATAATAACCCCAAGGCTACTTATCATGTCATTAACTGTTCATCAAAATGGTTTAATGGTGAAGTAGTGACATTTGAACCACAACGAGGGTAGTCCCAATCTAGACAATATTAAATAGGACCCCAGACTATAACCAGAGCCTTTTGTTAAGTTGGGGGGCCCATTCATCATCTGTGGTGAATGTATCCTGCCCTTCCTCCATAAAACTATCTTGCTCTTCTTCAATATAACTCCAAATTTCACCTTGTGCTTGCTTTACTTGCAGAGTGCCTTGTCATTCTTTGGCCAAAAACACATCAAGAACAAAGAACAGATGCCACCAATATCTTGGATCCCTCTGTCTAAGTTAGCAGCATCCCTTTTCCCTGAAACCACTCTTGCTTTGGCTGAGGTTTGCTTATGTTTTCTCCCCACGCCATTTCTCAGACTGCATAGTTGAGTTCTCAGCTAACCCTGGGTATGTGATTAGACCAAACACAAGTGCAAGGGGACACTATTCTTGCACACAGAGCAATTGTCACACTTGAGGTAAGGAGAAACACACTGCCAATCTGCAAAGAAATGCAGGGAATGACTCAAAACAAGTGTCAAGCAGCCGAGGCACAAAAGGATCTGGAAAGTTTTCTGGAGTAACCTGTGGCTGTCCATCAAAGTGGTTCAATGGTGATGGTGATGTTTGAAGAATAAGGAGGGACCAGTCTAAACACTACAAAAAGGACCCTAGACTATAACTTTAGTGTCTTGTTATGATAGGGCATCCATTCACTGCCTGTGGCAAATATATCTTGCTCTTTATAAATGATCTCCCTCTTCCTCAATAATCCTCATTTTCTGCTTGCCTTGCTTTCAGCTGTGTCTGATGATTCTCCAGTGAAGAACCAAGAACAGATTGCCAAAACCTGACAATTAGATGAAAAAAAAACAAAAAGATAAAATGATTTCATAATGAAAAGTTTCAGAAAGAAGGGAAAATTATCATAAAATACAGATAATATTATCTTCTAAATAGAATCCTTAAATGATCTGTGGAAAAAATGACAGAGAACTGTAGAGTTTTGTTTGTTTGCGTCATGCAAAAACAATATACAGAAACCAACTATCTTTCTACGTACCACCAGCAAATGAGAAAGTATATTCAAATATACCAATTAACATAGTATAAAAGTGTTATTTTTTAAATAAGAATTTAAATATGTAAGTCTATGCACAAGTCCTTGGTAGTAAAAATAGTGAATCTTTCTGAAAGACTTTTAGAAGGTTTTAAGAAATATAGACATGTGATATATTTTTAATTAAGAAGATTAAATATTTTAAAGATTATAACTTTTCTAAATTTATATGTGAGTTCAATATAACTCCAAATTTCCACAATAATTCTTCCAAGAATTTCCCAGACTAATTCGCTTAAATTAAAAGTAAATAATTAAGGAATAACAAAACAATCCTGGTGCAAAAATAACAGAAAGGGATGATATTTTATTCAGCTTGGTCTACTATAACATGTACCAGATCTTTGGTGGTTTATGCAACAGAAATTTAATCCTCACAGTTTTAAATTCCAGGAATTCAAGAACAAGGTGCTGGATGGTTGAATTCCAGGTTAGGGCCTTCTTCCTGGTTTACAAATGCACTTCTTGCTGTGTCCTCTTGTGGTGGAGAGAGAGAACAAAAGGAAGAGAGTTCTCTAGGTCTTTGCTTATAATCAGGCTAATCCCATCATGATGATGGCATCCTCCTTATCTGATGACCTCCAAAATGCCGCATTTTCACATATCATCACATTGAGGATTAGAGTTTTAACACATGAATTTTAAAGGAACACAGCTTGCAGTTTATAAAAGATTACCAATATTATACAATAACTAGAATTAATTATTCATTTAAGATAAAAAGTATTACTACAAAATAGGGAAATTAAACAATTGGGCAGAGGGCCAAGAGCCAAGTATTACTGTAAAGAAACCTGATTCATGACACTAACAGCATTGTTGGTCACTGAAGAAACCTGATTCATAACACTAACAGAATTGTCCGTCACTGAAGAAAGAAAGAACCTTGTATTGACATATGCTGAGATAAGTGGTTACTCACGTTGAAAAAATAAAACTGGATTTTTGCCTCACAGAAAACACACAAAATGATGAATTAGAAATTTGAATATAATAGGCAAAACTATAAAATTTGGGAAACTTATGCAGAAATAATTTATAACATAAAGGTAGTAAAGAATTTCTCAAAGACATAATTATTAATATAAAACAAAGTTAAAAATTGATGAATGAGACACCATCGAAATAAAAACATCTATCAATCCAAATAAATCATCACAAAAGAGAACACAAACCAAGAACTAGAAAAGGGTATTTTTAACTGATGTTACTTATAAATCCATAACATATGAGATCTATTTACAAGTCCTTAATAGATATAATCTAATAACATGGGTAAAAGGCAGAATTTTCAGTGAATAAACCTTAATAATCATTAAATATATGATAATGTTAACCTGATTGCAGGGAGGATGGGGACTAAAGACCCCTTTTTTGTTGTTGTTGTTGCAGACTGCCCAGGGCTGGGTTCAAACCCGCCCTGCCACCCTCCATAATTGGGGCCAGTGCCCTGCTCACTGAACCGCTGGCACTGCCTCCAAAGACCCCATTCTTGGCAAAGGAAAGCACCCCCAGAAAAAGAGGAAAATTAAAAAGTAAGCTGAGTGAGTCTGGACAAAGAAAAGTAAGCCAGTTTCAATTAAGCTAGCCATTGCTTGCAAGCTTCCTGCCTTTTCTGAAATTCTAGCCTATTGGGGATATAGTTTACAACCACTACTGCTGGGTCTGTGAGCACTCTGAGGAAAAAATGGACATAGAAGAGGTTATGGCAAAGACCTAGAAAGACATATGAACTGGGTCCTTTCAGGCCTAGTAAACAGGCAAAGCAGATAGCCTTTGTGGTGATTCTCATTTGCCTGAGGTAGAGATCAAGGGAGTGGCTTAAGCCCTGAGATATGGGCAGAAGAGCTTATATCCCTAATTGCAGAGAAAGATGTTCTGTGGTGGTTATGGGAGGAAAATTCCTCCCTCCCATGATTCCTCAGAGGAGATAAACAGTGGTGGCCTTTTACTCCACAGGGAGCTAGCAGAGTTCAACATCTCCCTAGAAATCTGTGTGTGTATCAGGAGGCTCTCCCAATACAAGGCTCAGATTTCAGATTTCTCAAGGTTATCCTTATAGTAAATAATAACAATAGGAGCTGATATGCTCAGTCAGAGAAACTGCTGGTGTCTTTGTCCCCGCACCTTTCCCCGTCATCTTACCTTCTGGGCATATAGACTTCAATAAAAACAGAGTGGAGGAAACACTAGGTGCCATTGCTAGAATCCCACAAATGCAAAATGGACCCCGGAGCTCCCACCTTTAATTCTACTTGATGTCTCAGGTCTCTTTCTTTACCGTTGTTTCTTACTTTTATTTTTTTATTTTATTATTATTATTAAATCATACCTGTGTACATTAACACAATTGTGGGGTACGATGTGCTGGTTTTTATATGTAATTTGAAATGCTTTCATCAAAACTGGTTAATATAGCCTTTCACCATCATTTCTAACTATATTTCTTTAGTCAGTCACCACCAGTTTCCATAGGTCTTAGTGGACCCTGCTCCCAGGTTGGGACCTCGGAACCTGATAAATTATCAGTGGGACTAAAATTGAACACACAGTGAGAAATTATTTTATATTGATAATTTTAGCAAAAAAATATGTCTGAAATATCAAGAATTAGTGGTGATAACTTAACACTTGTGAACCTTGGGTGGGAGTGCACATTGATACAATTGGTTTAGAAACCAATTTGGCATATTCTAGAAAGAATGAAGATGCATATAGTATTTAATATCGTAATTTCATTCTTAAGTATATGTCCTTGAGAATTTCTTGCATGTGTGCACTCAAAAACATATATAAGCGAGATTATTCATGCTGCTATATTTCATATGAGCAAAATGCTAGGAATAATTCCTATGTTTGCTAATTTGCTAGTATTAAATAGTCAAATATTATCCAATAATGAATAACATTGCACTATTGAAAAATGCAAAGAGAGTAGCTGCTAACTGCTCTCATCATAATAACAGCTCTTTGAGATAATGCATTTTCTAACTATATTTAAGCATTCTGTGATGTACACATACACTAAAATATTATGTTGTACATGAGGACTATATATGCTATCTGTCCATTAAAAATAAAAAGAAAAGAAGAAATATATTACAGTTGCTTACAAAAAAGTACATGCATTTCAGAAACACAATGTCAAGTCAGGTTAGGAAGTTGCAGAACACTCCTTGCCAAACAAAAGAACATGTTTATTGAGGGACACAGGTACATGGTTTGAAAACTAAAAGAATGTCATACATAACATTTGATTACAATATCTGACAACTACAAGGCAAGAAGAAGGGCATGCTTGGATTTATAAGAATCTGAAAGTCTTGGGCAACCCTTGGCACTTACCACAAAAAAACTTCATGGAACAATGGTCAGCCTTTGCAGCAGCCTGCGTTCAGGGAATGTGCCTGGGGATGTCAAAAGGAGCATTAAAATAGACAATATTTGAATGCATGCTGAAAAAAAAAGGGGGGGAAGGCTTCGGTAGGGCTTTCTTGTAATGATTACTTTCTTGTGAGAAGTATGCTAAAGAAGAATACTCAAGATGGTGATATAAAACAGAACAAGCAAAGAGAATATTCCAGTCCATATTGGAATAATCTCATTTACTACGGTCTTAGGTCAAATGAATTCTCAGGCTAAATTAGACTTTAAAATGGTATATTAACCACACTGTTCACATATTGTTCAGACAAATTGTAGTTTATAGAAGTACTAATTCAATATAGCAGAACAGAAAATATCCACATCCTTGAACATCTAGACCCTATAGGTAGTATATTCAATTCATTTCCTAGGGATGGCATAACAAAATATCACAAAATGGGTCATTTAAACAACAGAAATTTATTATAATACAGTTTTGGAGGCTAGAAGTCAGTATATCTGGGGACTCTGAGGGTGAATGTGTTTAATGCCGCTCTCCTTACTTCTAGTGATGATCTCAGGGTTCCTTGGGTTGTAGAATCATTACTCCAATCTCTGTTTTGGTTGTCACAAAAAATTCACCTGTGTTTCTGTGTTCTCACATTTTTTTTTCCTCACAAGAACGTCAGTCATTTTGGATTAGAGCCTGCCCTAGTGACCTCATCTTAACTTTGTTAGATTTGCAGAGATCATATACCCAAATAAAGTCACATTTGCAGATATTAGAGATTATGTCTTCATCATATTTTTGGTAGAAGAAAATTTTATTCATATAAATTATATTTTTCTTATAAATAAATTCCCCTTCTCCATTATTAAATGACAGGAAGTATGCTTTTTCTTATTTCTAAAATGTAAAAGTGTAAAGCACAATGTCATTTTATATTTAAGCAAGTAATTAATTTTTAACAGCTACCTCTAGATTACTACCTGGTTATAAATTTATTACCCTTTTAAGCATTGAAGACTATTCTTTCATCATCATTCTATATTTTACTGACACACAATAGCTACAAACTGTATTTCTGTTTTCCTACTATACTTCTTCATTTTAACTTTAATAAAGCAACTAAATCTCAACTCAGAATATCTAGCACAACTGATAGGTAGCTCAAATAGAATTGCATAAAATTAATCTTCTTACAATATTAAGAAGTCCTTATAATACAATTTGATTTGTTATTCAATAAAAGCACCACAATAAAATAGGTGAAAAGGAGAAAAATCTATTGTTCATTTTAAATACTTGAAAAATTACTTTCTAAAGGTAATAAGCATGGAAAGCACTACATTAATTAAAATATTTTAAGATGGAAATTATGCTGTGAAAATTGAACCAATCATAGTATAATTTACTAGGAACACCCTTTCATTTATTTATGATAGTTCTGCAGAAAATCATTAAAATGTATCCTTAAACTATGAACATAGATACATAGCTTCAAAAGACACATCAGACATAAAAAATAAAAGACTTAACCTATCTCAGGCATAAACAAAATCAGATTACAAATAAATCAGATTTAAATGCAATAAAAGTAGATTCATTCATTATAAGAATAACTCAGTTTTAATATACACAATATGCAGTACAAGAAAATGGATTTTTTCTCACTCTAAGTTATTTTAATTTCTTTTGGCTACAAATTTAACCAACTAACATTTTTTTTCTCTTAAATTGTATTAAAGTTTGGGTGAACTTTTGACCACACATTTTGTATAAGAGGCAGATAGGATGAAGATAAGAACACAGTCTTTTTTTCTTAATAAAGATTAAATATAAAATTGCTTCAGTGAAAAATTTGTTGTATTTTAGTTAATTGTTATTAACTGTTGAAAAATAATGTAAACAGTAGTCAGTTATAATAATTAATGTGTACCTTATTTCTTAATATTCAACATATTATTTAACTCCACTTATAATATTTCAGGGAAAAGGCTAGAGTAATTTATAGATAGGTGTTTGAAATTAGCTGTTTTTCTGTTTGTATGGTGCTAAGTGTATCCAGTGTTGGCATTATAGTCTGTATGCTTAACACAACAATGACTTTTTAGGAAACCTTGAATGCATATGGATTTCAAATTACATTTCCTGTCAGTTGAATCTCTTTATATTCTCTTTGGGACTGCCATATTTGCAATGATGTCTGCCTTGTATATCTACTGCATCTTTTAATGGTGACATAATCTGCTATGTAGAAGGTGAAACTCCTGGGGGGGCGGAGCAAGATGGCAGCCGAGTAACAGCTTCCTTGCATCTGGGCACCGTGAGTCTGGGGAGATAGGACTCCAGGCATCTCTGGCTGGTGGGAACTGCCTATCATCACTCCTATGAGGATACAGGGAGTCAGCGAGAGACTTCTGGACCCCAAGAGGAGGACTAAAACAGTGGAAAACCGGCAAGTGGTCGCGTGTGTTCAACCCGTCTAAACCCGCCCACAACTGTAAGTTCAGTAGCAGCGATTCTGCAAACCAGAAAGGCCTTACCTGTGAACTCTTTTGATGTCCTTGGACTTGGCACTGAGTTGAACTGCCTTGGGGAAGGCCTGAGTGGGAGTGCGGAGAACTTTGGCCGTTGTCTAGGGCCCCAGTCTGAGCCGCTGAGCCAGACGGAGCTAATAGTGTTTGGCGGTGGGTCACACGGATCCATTGTCAGTGATCTGCCCCGGCAAGCTCCGCCCTCAGGGTAGCAGAGCTAGAAACGGGTGGGAGCTGGTAACCCAGCAACCAAGTAGCCTAAGGGTGGGGTCTGAGCCGCCTTGCAGCCCTAACCCTCAGGGGCAGAGTGAGACCGGTTTTGGCACACTGAGTAGGTGGATAGCCACTTCAGCAGTGATTCCAGCGAGAAAGCTGGGAAAGCTTCTGCTCAGCAAGTTTACAAGTTCAAAGTGCCTTTTAAGTGGGCTGAAGAGAGATTTAGGGTGTCTACCTGCTGGGGTTCGAGAAATCAGCAGCCTCCAGTCGTATCAGAACTGTGACTAACATCTCATACCCCAAAAGACCACGTGTTGCCCAGACAATATTCAACAACATATACAAACTGCTTTGTTTTTGGTTGTGTATATTTTTTTCTTTTTTTTTTGTTTGGTTGGGTTTTTTTGTTTGTTTATTTTGACGTTGTTGATGTTCTTTTGTTTCTTAATTTCAATCTTTTCCATACAGATCCCTTTTTCTTTCTCAATTTTTCTAGTTTAATTATAATTTCCCATTGCTGCCTTTTTTAATAACTACAACTTCATTTTTGCTAGTGTTTCTACCGCTATCACTTGGTTTTTCACCCAATTTTATCGCCATAAAGTTTTCTGTTTGCTTGTTTTAGTTTGATTTATAGCATTTTTGTCTTTCCTCTCTACTTGGTGGAGGTGGGGTACTGTGTCTGACCAGGTTAGCAAAGAGCTGCTGACCTCAAGGGAACCACCCAACTGGGCACCCAACCCCCAGAAGGTGGGGTTTTTTAAGGTTGTGTCAAAGTACCCTACTGTACACCTATATTGCCCTGTCTCCCTCTTTCTGTGCCTCTCTTCTTTTTGTCAATATTCCTTATCCCTACCCCCTCTCCTTTCTCTATCTTTCTTTTTTTTTCTTATCACTCGGTCCTCCTTTCTTTCATCCCTTTTTTGCTCTTCAACCTTCTCACCTTTCTGGTCCTGTAACCCTTAGTCCACAGGCACAAGAACTTAAAGAGCAAGAGGAAGTGAAAGGAAAATTAGGGCAAGGAAACAGATAAAAGAAATCACTCATGAGGAAGAATCAGCAGAAAACTCCAGGCAACATGAAGAACCAGTCCAGAACAACCCCGCCAAGGGACCATGAGGTAGCTACTGCAGAGGATTCCACCTATACAGAAATGTTAGGAATGACAGAAAGGGAATTTAGAATACACATGTTGAAAACAATGAAAGAAATGATGGAAACAATGAAGGAAACTGCTAATAAAGTGGAAAATAACCAAAAGGAAATCTAAAAACAGAATCAAATCAGAGATGAACGATATGAAGAATATAAAAAGGATATAGCAGAGCTGAAGGAAATGAAACAGTCAATCAGGGAACTTAAAGATGCAATGGAAAGTATCAGCAACAGGTTAGACCATGCAGAAGAAAGAATTTCAGAGGTAGAAGACAAAGTTTTTGAGATAACTCAGATAGTAAAAGAGGCAGAAAAGAAGAGAGAGAAAGCAGAACGTTCACTGTCAGAATTATGGGACTTTATGAAACGTTCCAACATACGAGTTATAGGAATTCCAGAAGGGGAAGAAAAATGCCCCAGAGGAATGGAAGCCATACTAGAGAATATTATAAAAGAAAATTTCCCAAACATCACCAAAGATTCTGACACACTGCTTTCAGAGGGCTATCGGACCGAAGGTCGCCTCAACTCTAACCGAGCTTCTCCAAGACACATTGTGATGAACCTGTCCAAAGTCAAGACAAAAGAAAAGATTCTGCAAGCTGCCAGGAGTAAGCGCCAGTTGACCTACAGGGGCAAATCCATCAGAGTGACCTCAGACTTCTCTAATGAAACTTTCCAAGCAAGAAGACAATGGTCATCTACCTTTAATCTACTTAAACAGAACAATTTTCAGCCCAGAATTCTGTACCCTGCTAAGCTAAGCTTCAAAATTGGTGGAGAAATCAAATCATTTACGGATATACAAACATTGAGGAAATTCACCACAACAAGACCAGCTCTACAGGGAATACTTCAACCTGTTCTGCACACTGACCACCACAATGGATCAGCAGCAAAGTAAGAACTCAGAAATCAAAGGACAGAACCTAACCTCCACACTGATGCAAAAGATAAAACTAAGCAATGGACTCTCACCAAATAAGACGAATAGAATACTACCACACTTATCAATTATCTCCATAAATGTTAATGGCTTGAATTCCCCACTGAAGAGACATAGATTGGCTGACTGGATTAAAAAACACAAGCCATCCATTTGCTGTCTGCAAGAAACACACCTGGCTTCAAAAGACAAATTAAAGCTCCGAGTCAAGGGTTGGAAGACAATTTTTCAGGCAAATGGAATTCAGAAGAAAAGAGGAGTTGCAATCTTATTTTCAGATACATGTGGATTTAAAGCAACTAAAGTCAAAAAAGACAAAGATGGTCACTTTATATTGGTCAAGGGAAAAATACAACAAGAAGACATTTCAATTCTAAATATCTATGCACCAAATTTAAATGCTCCCAGATTCTTGAAACAGACCTTACTCAGTCTGAGCAATATGATATCTGATAATACCATCATAACAGGGGACTTTAACACACCTCTTACAGAGCTGGACAGATCCTCTAAACAGAAATTAAACAAAGATATAAGAGATTTAAATGAGACCCTAGAACAATTATGCTTGATAGACGCATATAGAACACTCCACCCCAAAGATAAAGAATATACATTCTTCTCATCACCCCATGGAACATTCTCCAAAATTGATCATATCCTGGGACACAAAACAAATATCAACAGAATCAAAAGAATTGAGATTTTACCTTGTATCTTTTCAGACCATAAGGCACTAAAGGTGGAACTCAACTCTAAAAAAAATGCTCGACCCCATCCAAAGGCATGGAAATTAAACAATCTTCTGTTGAATAACAGATGGGTGCAGGAAGAAATCAAACAGGAAATCACTAACTTCCTTAAGCATAACAACAATGAAGACACAAGCTACCAAAACCTGTGGGATACTGCAAAAGCTGTTTTGAGAGGAAAATTCATCGCTTTAGATGCCTACATTCGAAAAACAGACAGAGAGCACATCAACAATCTCACAAGAGACCTTATGGAATTGGAAAAAGAAGAACAATCTAAGCCTAAACTCAGTAGAAGAAAAGAAATCTCCAAAATCAAATCAGAGATCAATGAAATTGAAAACAAAAGAATCATTCAGAAAATTAATGAAACAAGGAGTTGGTTTTTTGAAAAAATAAATAAAATAGATAAACCATTGGCCAGACTAACTAGAAATAGAAAAGTAAAATCTCTAGTAACCTCAATCAGAAATGATAAAGGGGAAATAACAACTGATCCCACAGAGATACAAGAGATCATCTCTGAATACTACCAGAAACTGTATGCCCAGAAATTTGACAATGTGAAGGAAATGGATCAATATTTGGAATCACACCCTCTCCCTAGACTTGGCCAGGAAGAAATAGACCTCCTGAACAGACCAATTTCAAGCACTGAGATCAAAGAAACAATAAAAAAGCTTCCAACTAAAAAATGCCCTGGTCCAGATGGCTTCACTCCAGAATTCTATCAAACCTTCAAGGAAGAGCTTATTCCTGTACTGCAGAAATTATTCCAAAAAATTGAGGAAGAAGGAATCTTCCCCAACACATTCTATGAAGCAAACATCACCCTGATACCAAAACCAGGAAAAGACCCAAACAAAAAGGAGAATTTCAGACCAATCTCACTCATGAATATAGATGGAAAAATTCTCAACAAAATCCTAGCCAATAGATTACAGCTTATCATCAAAAAAGTCATTCATCATGATCAAGCAGGCTTCATCCCAGGGATGCAAGGCTGGTTCAACATACGCAAGTCCATAAACGTTATCCACCATATTAACAGAGGCAAAAATAAAGATCACATGATCCTCTCAATAGATGCAGAAAAAGCATTTGATAAAATCCAGCATCCTTTTCTAATTAGAACACTGAAGAGTATAGGCATAGGTGGCACATTTCTAAAACTGATTGAAGCTATCTATGACAAACCCACAGCCAATATTTTACTGAATGGAGTAAAACTGAAAGCTTTTCCTCTTAGAACTGGAACCAGACAAGGTTGTCCTTTGTCACCTTTACTATTCAACATAGTGCTGGAAGTTCTAGCCAATACAATTTGGCAAGACAAGGAAATAAAGGGAATCCAAATGGGAGCAGAGGAGGTCAAACTCTCCCTCTTTGCTGACGACATGATCTTATACTTAGAGAACCCCAAAGACTCAACCACAAGACTACTAGAAGTCATCAAAAAATACAGTAATGTTTCAGGATATAAAATCAATGTCCACAAGTCAGTAGCCTTTGTATACACCAATAACAGTCAAGAGGAGAAGCTAATTAAGGACACAACTCCCTTCACCATAGTTTCAAAGAAAATGAAATACCTAGGAATATACCTAACGAAGGAGGTGAAGGACCTCTATAAAGAAAACTATGAACTCCTCAGAAAGGAAATAGCAGAGGATATTAACAAATGGAAGAACATACCATGCTCATGGATGGGAAGAATCAACATTGTTAAAATGTCTATACTTCCCAAAGCAATCTACCTATTCAATGCCATTCCTATCAAAGTACCTGCATCGTACTTTCAAGATTTGGAAAAAATGATTCTGCGTTTTGTATGGAAACGGAAAAAACCCCGTATAGCTAAGGCAGTTCTTAGTAACAAAAATAAAGCTGGGGGCATCAGCATACCAGATTTTAGTCTGTACTACAAAGCCATAGTGCTCAAGACAGCATGGTACTGGCACAAAAACAGAGACATAGACACTTGGAATCGAATTGAACACCAAGAAATGAAACTAACATCTTACAACCACCTAATCTTCGATAAACCAAACAAGAACTTACCTTGGGGGAAAGACTCCCTATTCAATAAATGGTGTTGGGAGAATTGGATGTCTGCGTGTAAAAGACTGAAACTGGACCCACACCTTTCCCCACTGACAAAAATTGATTCAAGATGGATAAAGGACTTAAATTTAAGGCACGAAACAATAAAAATCCTCAAAGAAAGCATAGGAAAAACACTGGAAGATATTGGCCTGGGGGAAGACTTCATGAAAAGACTGCCATGGCAATTGCAACAAGAACAAAAATAAACAAATGGGACTTCATTAAACTGAAAAGCTTCTGTACAGCTAAGGTGACGATAACCAAAGCAAAGAGACAACCCACACAATGGGAAAGGATATTTGCATATTTTCAATCAGACAAAAGCTTGATAACCAGGATCTATAGAGAACTCAAATTAATCCACATGAAAAAAGCCAACAATCCCTTATATCAATGGGCAAGAGACATGAATAGAACTTTCTCTAAAGACGACAGACGAATGGCTAACAAACACATGAAAAAATGTTCATCATCTCTATATATTAGAGAAATGCAAATCAAAACATCCCTGAGATATCATCTAACCCCAGAGAGAATGGCCCACATCACAAAATCTCAAAACTGCAGATGCTGGCGTGGATGTGGAGAGAAGGGAACACTTTTACACTGCTGGTGGGACTGCAAACTAGTACAACCTTTCTGGAAGGAAGTATGGAGAAACCTCAAAGCACTCAACCTAGACCTCCCATTCGATCCTGCAATCCCATTACTGGGCATCTACCCAGAAGGAAAAAAATCCTTTTATCATAAGGACACTTGTACTAGACTGTTTATTGCAGCTCAATTTACAATCGCCAAAATGTGGAAACAGCCTAAATGCCCACCAACCCAGGAATGGATTAACAAGCTGTGGTATATGTATACCATGGAATACTATTCAGCCATTAAAAAAAATGGAGACTTTACATCCTTCGTATTAACCTGGATGGAAGTGGAAGACATTATTCTTAGTAAAGCATCACAAGAATGGAGAAGCATGAATCCTATGTACTCAATCTTGATATGAGGACAATTAATGACAATTAAGGTTATGGGGGGGGGAAGCAGAAAGAGAGAGGGAGGGAGTGGGGTGGGGCCTTAGTGTGTGTCACACTTTATGGGGGCAAGACATGATTGCAAGAGGGACTTTACCTAACAATTGCAATCAGTGTAACTGGCTTATTGTACCCTCAATGAATCCCCAACAATAAAAAAAAAAGAAAAAAAAAAAAAAGAAGGTGAAACTCCTATAGAAGTTGCTAGTTATGTTTGGCATAAATAGGAGTGATGTCCAGAGTGGCTGGCATTTTGCTAGTTGGAATAAAATTAATGAGAAAGAAAGACAGAAACAGAGAGACTGAGAGACAAAGGGTGTTTTTTTTAGAAAATCATGGGAGGAGAGATAAGAAATTACCTCATTAAAAAATGAAGTAAATATGGGAACCCTACTGGCAAGATGACCAATTGGAAACAGCTTCCAAAAGGAAAGATAACGTCCAGAAACAGTGAAATTAAGCTGAAGACTGACCAAGAAAGAAATGAGGTCATCTCTGCTGAGACAATCTGCAACTCCAAGAAAACAACCTTCAGGTACAAAATTCATCTGAAAGGAAAAGTGTCCGTCCCCACCCCCAAGAAAGCTGTAGGTTTTGCATTTTTTTTTCTGTCTCCTTTCTTTTTTTCTCTTTGTTTGCTCCTGTGGGTTTTCTACAGATAAGCAGTGAGCTGTGGACCTCTTGTCTCACCCTATGGGTGAGTGCTCTGGGAAGTGGGGACTACTTCCTCAGAGGGACCCTGCTGTGACTCTGAACTCTCTCTCACTAGGCAGAAAAATTGAACTAAAGTCTTCCCTGCCATTTCAAACTCCCAGTACACCCTCCCCCCCTTACATGATGAACCAGAAGCCTAACCCCTGCTGAGGGATGAGGTCCTAGAGCAGTGCCCCACCTCCCTGTCTTCCAGACCAAGCCCCTCCACACAAGAGACACCAAGGGCCGCTCAGAGCTTCCCCCCAGTCCCCACCAGAGACTCCACCAGCAGCTGCGTGGCCCCGCCAGGCATCTAGACACCCACCCCAACCAGGGACTCATTGGGTAATGCATGGACACACGCCCAATGCCCACCAGGACTCTGCCCTCCCTGGCCGGAACTGTGGGAGTCTTGCAATCAGTCTCCTCCCTCCCATACCCTCCCTGGCTTCAAACCAGCTCTGCCTGTCTGGCCATGGACTCTGGAAGCCACACAACCCGCACCCTCCCTGCCCCTGTGTGGAGCCCTCGTCCTGGTCAGAGACTGCTGGAGCCCCAGGCTCTCTGTGCCAAAGTATTCCCAGAACCATGTAAACATCCCCTGCCCCAAAGCTGTTCTCACAGCCAGAACTCCCTAGCTGGGGAAGTCCCAGAGGAGCTACACAGGGTCATGACCTACAAAGATGGGCAAAAATAGAGTGATCCCGCTGTAGTCTAATCTTGGAGAGACACCTCCTCAACTTGAGGATGGCCAGAGGCAATGGCGAAAAACAATAATGGGGCGGAATCAACGGAAAAACTCCATTTTTGAATAATCAGAGTAGATCAACTCCCCCAAGGAACAACAAAGCAGACAAAGCACAAGATCCCATGCATAAACAAATGGCTGAGATGTAAGAAATCGAATTCAGATTCTGGATAGCAAATAAGATCGAATTAGAATTTCAAGCAGCAATCCAAAAATATCTCAAGAATTCAATGAATTCAGAGACAAAATGACCGACAATTTTGACACATTGAAACAAGAAATTGCGGCCCTCAAAGATCTGAGAAATACAGTAGAATCCCTCAATAACAGAATGGAGCAAGCAGAAGAAAGGATTTCTGAAATTGAAGACAAAGCTTTCGAACACTGCCAAACTTTCAAAGAGGAAGAGAAATGAAGGGCAAAAACTGATCACTCTCTCAGAGAGCTGTGGGATAATTTGAATAAAATCAATATTCGCCTTATAGGAATCCCCAAAAGTGACAAAGTGGCTTCACAGGGTACAGAGCCTCTTCTTCATGAGATTATGAAGGAGAACTTTCCAGACATGCCAAGAGATTCTGAAATTCAGATAGCAGACAGTTTCAAAACTCCAGCATGACTCAACCTGAATAAGACATCCCCCAGACACATCATAATCAATTTCACTAAAGTTAATTTGAAGGAAAAAATTCTGAAAAGAGCCAGACATAAGCAAACCATTACCTACAAGTGGAAGAATATTAGAATAACTACAGATCTCTCTGTTGAAACCTTTCAAGCTAGAAGAGGATGGTCATCAAGTTTTAATCTCCTAAAACAAAATAACTTTCAACCCAGGATTCTGTATCCAGCTAAACTGAGTTTCATTTATGATGGAGAAATTAAATACTTCAATGACATTCACATGTTGAAGAAATTTGCCATAACTAAACTAGTGCTCCAAGATATTCTCAGACCTATCCTCCATAATGACCAGTGTAATCTTCCAACACAAAAGTAAACTCACAGAAAATTTTGATCAAATTCCAATTTTCACAATCGCAAAAGGATTAAAAATGTCCACTGGACTTTCAAAAGGCTTACCAAAATTCTCAGTTAATGTGAATGGTTTAAATTGTCCTCTGAAGAGGCACAGGTGGGCTGACTGGATACAAAAACTCAGGCCATATATCTACTGCATGCAAAAATCTCATCATGGGGTGGCGCCTGTGGCTCAAGGAGTAGGGCGCCGGTCCCATATGCTGGAGGTGGCGGGTTCAAACCTAGCCCCGGCCAAAACCCAAAAAAAAAAAAAAAATCTCATCATTCCTTAAAAGATAAATATAGACTCAAGGTGAAGGGATGGTCATCTATATTTCAGACAAATGTAAAGCAGAAAAAAAGCAGGTGTTGCAACCCTATTCACAGGTTTACACCAACCAAAATAAGAAAAGCTAAGGATGGACACTTCATGTTCATTAAAGGTAATACTCAATATGATGAGATTTTGATTAATATTTATGCCCCCAACCAGAATGCACCTCAATTTATAAGAGAAACTCTAACAGACATGAGCAACTTGATTGCCTCCAGTTCCATAGTAGTCGGAGAGTTTAACACACCTTTAGCAATGTTGGATAGATCCTCTAAAAAGAAGAAAACCAAGTAATTTTCGATTTAAACTTACCCATTCAACATTTGGATTTAACAGAAATCTAAAGAACATTTCATCCCAATAAAACTGAATACATATTTTTCTCTTTCAGCCCACAGAACATATTCAAAAATCGATCACATCCTAGGTCACAAGTCTAACCTCAGGAAATTAAAAAAAAATAGAAGTTATTCCTTACACCTTCTCAGACCATCATGGAATAAAAGTTGAACTCAGTAACAACAGAAATCTGCATACTCATACAAAAACATGGAAGCTAAATAACCTTATGCTGAAGGATAGATGGGTCACAGACAAGATTAAGAAGGAAATCAACAAAATGACAACAAAGACATGAATTATCAGAACCTCTGGGATACTTCAAAGGCAGTCCTAAGAAGGAAATTTATAACACTGCACGCCTTCCTCAAGAAAACAGAAAGAGAGGAAGTTAACAACTTAATGGGACATCTCAAGCAATTGGAGAAGGAAGAACATTCCAACCCTAAACCCAGCAGAAGAAGAGAAATAACCAAAATCAGAGCAGAATTAAATGAAATTGAAAACAAAAGACTTTTACAACAGATCAATAAATCCAAAAGTTGTTTTTTTGAAAAGGTCAATAAAATAGGTAAACCTTTGTCTAACTTAACGAGGAAAAAAAGAGTAAAATCTCTAATTTCATCAATCAGAAATGGTAAAGATGAAATAACAGCAGATCCCTCAGAAATTCAAAAAATCCTTAACGAATACTACAAGAAACTTTGTTCTCAGAAATATGAAAATATGAAGGAAATTGACCAATACTTGGAAGCATGCCACCTACCAAGACTTAGCCAGAATGAAGTGGTAATGTTGAACAGGCCTATACCAAGTTCTAAAATAGCATCAACCAACAAAATCTCCCTAGACAGAAAAGCCTAGGACCAGATGGCTTCATGTCAGAATTCTACCAAAACTTTAAAGAAGAACTATTGCCTATATTACTAAACCTCTTCCAAAATATAGAAAAAGAAGGAATACTACCCAACACATTCTATGAAGCAAACATCACCTAGATCCCTAAACCAGGGAAAAACTCAACAACAACAAAAAAAAAATTATAGACAAAGACCACTAATCAATGTTGATGCAAAAATATTCAATAAGGCTCTAGCAAACAGAATCCAACAACACATGAAAAAAATTATACACCATGATGAAGTGGGATTTGTCCCAGGGCCTCAAGGCAGGTTCAATATACGTAAATCTATAAATGTAATTTGGCACATAAACAAACTAAACAATAAAGACCATATGATCGATCCAACACTGCCAAAGGAGTGTTGAAATTTCCGACTATTATGGAGCTGGAGGAAATCAAGTTGCTCATGTCTGTTAGAGTTTCTCTTATAAATTGAGGTGCATTCTGGTTGGGTGCATAGATATCAATAATTGAAATCTCATCATATTGAGCGTTACCCTTGACAAATATGAAGTGACCATTCTTGTCCTTCCTTACTTTTGTTGGTTTAAAGCCTATTGTATCTGCAAATAAAATTGCAACACCTGCTTTTTTCTGATTACCATTTGCCTGAAATATGGATGACCATCCTTTCACCCTGAGTCTGTATTTGTCTTTTAAGTTCCGCCCCATGGTTGTTTTACTCCCTTTGATTTTTTTCCCCTGGAGCTTTGTCGAGGGTCTGTACAGTGTTGTGGCCTGAGAAACTGCTTCTCTGTCTGGTGTGGTGGGCTAAGTGGTTCTGTCTTATTTTCAGCTGGTTTCTGTTCCACCCTAGTGAAACAGATACTCTGGATTGAAGTCTCAGCTGTGGAGAAATATCAGCAATTAAGTCACCCCGCCCCCCACCGGCAAACAATTGGAAAAGAAAAATTGAACCTTCCTACCACTGTGCACCCAGGGCACCACCTGATTTGTCCTCAGGCGATTGGTTCAGTTCAAAAGGTCCAAATCAATTGTCTCAGTCTGCACCTGTCTTGGGTGAGAGAGTTTAAGAGGTCTCTGGGAACTGGATCACAGGGGTCTGGTGACTACTCTGGTGTGGCTTGCTCCAGTGCTGCGTGGAGTCAGGAGGAGCCACCCAGCCAATAGATCAGTCTGGGAAGGTTGATGCCTCCTTCCCCACCTTGCACCACTGTCACACCTAGTCACTGATAGCCCTGCAGTTGGCTGACCCAGTTGCCTGTAGTGAACCAGTACTCCAGGCGTTTGCACCTGCCTGAATCACAAGGAAGTCTGCCAAGTCACTGCGCTCTGCCTCTCTCTAGCAGGAGGAGGCAAGGCCTGACAACCTAGGGTGCTTGATGAAGGTTGGAGTGTTTTCACTCAGGTCCAGTTTCGCCCCTGATTAATGTTACTGACAGAACAGAAGAGAACAACTTTGCGGTTCCCCTGCAGAAGAGAAGCTGAATTGAGTTCCAAATCAGCTTGTCTTTGCTCTTGTATTGTCTATAGGCTGATGATCCCCTGAGGGCCAGGTGCGTCTTTGGTTCAGTAAAGTGGACCTCTGGGTCAGCCCCGCCCTGGGAGTTTCCCCGGTTTGCAAGTTGGAGTTGCCTCAGGCAAATCCTATACTCACAGTCTCTGGTTGCCCAGGGAGACAGGGAGTGTGGCTTCAGAATATTTGGTAGTGAGTCGTATTGCTAGCAAAAGAGGGCTGCTTCTTTATGTCTCAGGCAACCGCTGCTCCCATGCAGCTCCCTTCCAGCCAACTGTCCTCTCTCTGCTCCCGTGTCCCAGAGTCTGCACTGACTGGCTGCAGCCCAGCACTGTCTATACCCCTCGAGCAATCGCTCAAGGGTCTGGACTCCTAGGGAACAGGCCTCCAGACCTTGGAGCAATAGCAGAGGGGGCACGGGGAGCCCTGGGAGCCTGGGGTTGAGGGCGGAGAACACACACAGTTTTACACAGTTTTATGCCTGGTCGTATTGTCACCAAAAGACGGCTGTCACACTGTGCTTCAGGGAACTGCTGCTCTGGTGTGGTCCCCTCTCTGCCAACCATCCTCCCTTCACTCCCGTGCCCCAGAGCCGGCGCCAACCAGCTGCAGTCGAGGCCCCGTCCACACCCCTTGTGAAATCACCCAAGACTCTGAACTCCTGGGGGACTGGCCTCCAGACCTCAGTGTGAGTGGATAGGAGTGCTGGGAGCTCAGAATTCCAGGTAGAGACTATATACAGTTTATACAGTTTTATGCCTGGCAGGAGGATGCTGTGGCACCCTAATAGGGGAGGTAGGTCCAGTTTTTAGAGGGTTTCTCCCATGGAGTGTAGTGGGAGGACCTTTGAACTCTGCCCAATTGTTTGGGGGGCACTCTGAGATGTTCTCATGGGGGAGGGGACTCCTGTCCGCTTGGTGTTGGATTTTGTATCTTTTGTTTGTTTCCTAGTGGTCGCAGCTTGCCTCAGTGGGGTTGACGTGCATTCTTCAACCTTCTCTCTTAGTGCAGCTCAAATCCACCAGGTTACTTGCTGAATTTTTGTCCTTTAACTCTCCTACTGGACAGGAGCCTCTGTGGAAAGCTGGTTTCAGTCAGCCATCTTGTCTTCTCCCCCCCGGGGGAATATTTTATGAGGAGGACCCCCCCTAGACAAATGAAGCCATATCAAAAATACACTACTGTGACCTGATCAAACTAAAAAGCTTTTGTACAGCCACGAACATAATAAGCATAGCAAGCAGACAGCCCTCAGAATGGGAGAAATTATTTGTAGGCTATACCTCCGACAAAGGTTTAATAACCAGAATCCACAGAGAACTTAAACGTATTAGGAAGAAAAGAACAAGTGATCCCATCCCAGGGTGGGCAAAGGACTTGAAGAGAAACTTCTCTAAAGAAGACAGGTGCATGGTCTTCAGACACATGAAAAAATGCTCATCATCTTTAGTCATCAGAGAAATGCAAATCAAAACTACTTTGAGATATCACCTAATTCCAATAAGAGCAGCCCACATAACAGAATCCCAAAACCAGAGATATTGGCGTGGATGTGGAGAAAAGGGCACACTTCTACACTGCTGGTAGGAATGTACACTAATATGTTCCTTTTGGAAGGATGTTTGGAGAATACTTAGAGATCTAAAAATAGACCTGCCATTCGATCCTATAATTCCTTTACTAGGTATATACCCAGAAGACCAAAAATCACAATATAACAAAGACATCTGTATCAGAATGTTTATTGCAGCCCAATTCATAATTTCTAAGTCTTGGAAGAAGCCCAAGTGCCCATCGACCCATGAATGGACTAGCAAACTGTGGTACATGTACACCATGGAATATTATGCAGCCTTAAAGAAAGATGGAGACTTTACCTCTTTCATGTTTACATGGATAAAGCTGGAACATATTCTTCTTAGCCAAGTATCTCAAGAGTGGAGGAAAAAGTATCCAATGTACTCAGCCCTACTATGAAGCTAATTTATAGTTTTCATATGAAGGCTATAACCCAACTATAGCACAAGACTATGGGGAAAGTGCCAAGGGATGGGAGGGGAAAGGGGTGGAGTGAGGGTAATTGGTAGGGCCACACCTATGGTGCATCTTAGAATGGGTACAGGTGAAACTTACTAAATGTAGAATACAAATGTCTTCATACAATAACTAAGAAAATGCCATGAAGGCTATGTTAAACCGTTTGATGAAAATATTTCAGATTATATATGAAACCAGCACATTGTACCCCTTGATTGCACTAATGTACGCAGCTATGATTTAATAATAAAAAAAATGAAGAAAAAAATGAAGAATACAAACATGAATTTTTTAATTACTCAAATAATTATATAGTGACATGGAGTCACAAATCATGTAATGCTTCTAAAATTGATTTGCAATGCAAGGTTTATTTAAGAATAAACATCACTTTTTTTAAAATGTTTAAATAAATATTACTCAAATATCAAAGCAAATATTCAGAAGGCTGCAACAACTAACTCAAATCCTGCTCCACAGAAAGGAAAAAATTGTGATTTTTTTTTTTAGAAAATAATAGTGACTAATGTACCTGGTCAGTTATCAATCAGTTATGTCAGAATTTTTTTTAAATTACTGATAACACCTTAGATTTTAAATGGACTATAGATTGCCAAAAGAAGCTCTTAAGCATTTTATATGATCATCCCCCTACTTTCTGGACTATATGTAGTATGTAGACAGAATATGCAACTTAGTCCATCAATATTATACTACCCAGGGATTATATTGATACTGTATAGGCATTGACTCACTGAAATTTTATATATATTATTTATTATGAATTTAGCAAGCCCTATATTTATGCATATAATGTTCAAATTTGTCATTAATGTTGTCTTAAGAATGATGTCTTGAAAATTAATTTTGAAAATAATTTATGTAATTTTAAGTACGCCTTGATAAAAAGAAAGAAAGAGGTGGTGCCTGTAGCTCAGTGGGTAGGGCACTGGCCACATACACTTAGCCTGACAGGTTTGAACCCATCCCAACCAGCTAAAACAGCAATTACAACAACAACAAAAATACCAGGGTGTTGTGGCGGGAGCTACTTGCGAGACTGAGGCAAGAAAATCACTTACGCCCAAGAGTATGAGGTTGCTGTGAGCTGTGACATTATGGCACTCTACTGAGGGTGAAATAGTGAGACTCTGTCTCAAAAAAAAAGAAAAAAAGAATTAAAGAAACTGCAAAGTGGAGGAGAGAAAGAATTGCACAATAGTACATATTACAGTTGCTTATTTATGCAACAATGTAGAATTGCTGCTTAAAATATAGTGGTTTGGGGATTTTGTGATATGGGCTAATCTTACTGGAGTTAGATAATATCTCAAAGCATTTGCATTTCTCTGATGATTAAGGATGATGAGCATTTTTTCGTATGTTTGTAGGCAGTGTGCCTGTCTTCTTCAGAGAAGTTTCTCTTAAGTCCCTTGCCCAGCCTGAGATGGGATCACTTGTTCTTTTCTTGCTAATACTTTTGAGTTCTCTGTGGATGCTGGTTATTAAACCTTTGTCGGAGACATAGCCTGCAAATATCTTCTCCAGTTCTGAGGGCTGTTTGCTTGCTTTACTTACTGTGTTCTTGGCTGTGCAGAAACTTTTTAGTTTGATTAGGAGATGTTGGCGTGGATATGTAGAAAAGGAAACACTTCTACACTTCTACATTTTAATAATGCAAATTAAACATTCCTTTTGGAAAGATGTTTGGAGAACACTTAGAGATCTAAAAATAGACCTGCCATTCAATCCTATAATTCCTCTAGTAGTTATATACCCAGAAGACCAAAAATCACATTATAACAAAGATATTTGTACCAGAATGTTTATTGCAGCCCAATTCATAATTGCTAAGTCATGGAAAAAGCCCAAGTGCCCATCGATCTACAAATGGATTAATAAATTGTGGTATGTGTACACCATGGAATATTATGCAGCCTTAAAGAAAGATGGAGACTTTACCTCTTTCATGTTTACATAGATGGAGCTGGAACATATTCTTCTTAGTAAAGTATCTCAAGAATGGAAGAAAAAGTACCCAATGTACTCAGCCCTGCTATGAAACTAATTTATGGCTTTCCTGTGAAAGCTATAACCCAGTTATAACCTAAGAATATGGGGAAGGGGAATAGAGAGGGAAGGGGAGGGGGGAGGATGGGTGGAGGGAAGGTGATTAGTGGATCACACTTATGATGCCTCTTACAAGGGTACATGTGAAACTTACTAAATGTAGAATATAAATGTCTGAACACAATAACTAGGAAAATGCCAGGGAGGCTATGTTAACCAGTGTGATGAAAATAATGTCAAATGGTATATAACACCAGTGTATGTTGCCCCCTGATTTCATTAATGTTCACAGCTATGATTTAATAATAAATAAAAATAAATAAAATATAATGGTTATTAATTTGAACCAAATAAACATGTTACCTCAATTGACTATTCATATGACCTTGATTATATTTTTATAACTTAAATGACACTAAGTAGAACAATTGATGTTTATAATAGTCATTTAATATGCTAAATAGTCACAAAATATATACATATAAATTAATAGTAATTTAAAGACTGAAATTATCAAATTCTCTATTTTCCTTTTGAGGTTTAAAATTGATGTTTTATAGTTTTAAATAGAGGTAACAATGAAATAGAAGATATATTATTTATGACTACTTGATCAACAATCACTTTGGTATTTCTAAGAATTATCTAGAACAAAGACTGACATTGAGAGTTCTACAAGAATGAAAAAGCAGCTTTCAAAAGAGTGAAATACTGGACTGAGTACCTAACATACTTTTTAAAATTGCTTTTTGAGTTCTTTGGATATTGATTCAGAAACTCTGAAATCAGCAGTATAAATTTTCTCCACTATATTAAATTAAACAATTTTTTTCTTCAGAAGCAGACATCTACCTCAAAAACAGAAAATCTATTCTGTGCTCTGATAGAGAAATTTTTCAACTGGCTTATTTTTCTCTAAAAATCACTCATCACATTACATGCTTTTCTTTTTGCTATTTTCCTCCTTAATTTATTTAAGTAACTTCCATGTGTTGAAATTTGAATGTATTTAGAATTGTGACTTGCTGATAAAATGTCAATAATTTAAATACTGCTTCTTTTTCAAGTTTGGAGCTATTTCCTTGGATAAATCTTTTTTTAAATAATTTCTTGTTTTTTATAATTTCTTCCTCCCCAGTGCTATCCATTATAAAATATTCTGCAGATATACCTTAGTCCAGACTAGAGAAAAAGCAATTCTGTCACAGAAAAAAAATGTGAGTTTTTGATCACAGGGTTTTGCTTTTTTAGATATGCTCTAAAGTATTATAGTAAACATGTTTAGTAGAAGAAAGGAGTCTGTGTATTTCCTTTAATCCCTTTCTCTGCCAATATTTATTTAACCTGCATTCAGCCAAATCTTTATACTTAATATTGTCATCAGAATACTTGTTGTCAAAAAAAAAAATATTTAAAGGCATTGTCCAAAATTCATTCCTCCCACTTACCTTTGGTTCAGTCATGTCCAAGAGCAATCTTAGGGAGAGATTAAGGTAGCTATGCTCACTGTTAAACCAATCCTTGGAAATGCTTCCAAACCAAAATCTTAAGATAATAAATGATTTTTTTGTCTTTATTTATTGTGATGCTATAAATCAAAAATTCATAAGCACTTATCTGGGTATATGATTTGAACATATATTGTCTGGGAAAGATGAAATTAGATCTTCTGATCAACTTCATAAACATAATTTTAAATAAGCCTAATTCATGACAAGGGTAACGGAAGTATTGCATAAAGTAAAAGTGTGTACTGACAGAAATGTAACGCATGTTCAGACACTGTTTTGGAAGCAAGCTGTGGTTTGAATATTGACAATGGCTGATATCAGATTTGTGTTGACAGTAAAATAGATTTGTTGAAGTTAAATATTTATTGCAAATAGGTATAATAGCAATTTGCACAAGCATCACAATAATCTTCAGTACACTTATAATTTGTCGATAGTTATTTTAATGCTTCAGTGAACAAATAATTTTTTTGGCATCATCTGTGTTTTAAATTTTCATGATTAAACACCTCAACTTCAGGGAAAATTTGTCTTTTTTTATGAAAAAATTTGGATTTAGGAGAAAGTTTCTTAAATAAAAAGAAATTTTTCATCAGTATTTTTGACAGGCCTAGATTGAATTCAGACCTATAAGATTTTCTGCAGATGTAAGGTTTCTGAAGCTATTGCTTTAGTGACTTTGCAGTGTTATTATAAATGTCTTTTTTTCTCCTGTATTTCTCTTCATTTCATTCTACCTGAAGACATTCTTTGCATATTAATGCACTTCTTCTAACCCCACTATTACCAGACCAATCCTCAATGAATTTGCTTTTGTTGATTTCAACGATTATCACTTTGAGTATCTTGAGCTTTAGAACTAAAGATTTCTAAGAAGTTTTTATGTAACTCTGTGTTTAAATATCCAGAGCACCCCCAAGTACTACCCTACTACACTCTTTATACTTTCCATAATGCAATTGTATTCTGGTTTCTCTGAGTAATTAGGGCAAGATATATTAATAAACAAAGTTTATTAATACATCTTGAAATTATTCATTATAAAATTATCTATCTTTACAATCTGAAAAATGCAAGTAAACATACATTTTATGATCAAGATAATAATTGTTTCAATTTCAGCCCAGCTGATGGTAGGAGAATTAATGAATTAGTAAATTACACGTAGATTATTCATCTGTTGTTATAAGCTAAGAAGTAGTTGTGTTCAAATACATAGACAATGAGGTTGAATGAGGCTGTGGTTAAATAAGGCGCCAGCCCCATATACTCCATATAGCCTATATACCCAGCTGTTTTTTCGTTTGCAGTTTGGCTGGAGCCAGGTTTGCACCCGCCAACCTTGGTATATTTGCACTCACCAGGCTCAAAACTTATCTGGGCTGTGCCTTCAATGAGTTTTATGTTAGTGATAGAGACAGACATTAATAAAGTAAAATTACAAGTAAATTAAAAAAAATTATAAGTAAATATAAAATAACTTTTATCAAACTATGCCAACATAGTAAAGCAGGAACTCCATTTTTGCTTGGGAATAGATTCTACATTTTAACTTAGAGGAAAGATCATTCTATTTGCAGATAAAATGTTCTATTTTAATTGAACAATATGTGATGTTAGTTTCCAACATCAAAGCTACTACAGAGCATTGAGCTGTGACAAAATCAATAAAACTAAATTGTGGATTTACACATATAAGAAAGGGGTCATGTCAAAGATGCCTTTGTGGTGCTGTTTTCCCTTTGAAAATATAAATTTTGAATTTTTTAATCAGTTGAATCCAGGAGCATGGATAAAATGACCTAGGAAGAGAATGTAATATGAGAAAGTAGGTCATGACCAAGGGCTGGGTCACAGCAACTACTAACGTTCAGCCAGTGAAATCATCCTTACAAAATAAAACTAATATGGAGCAAACAGAGACGAAGAGCAAAGTCAATCTTTTTAAGAAGAAGGGAGTGACCTAAAATATGACCAAGAAGTCAAATGAGATGAAAACTGAAAAACATCTGTTTCAGAGATTGTTGTAGCAATCATGAGAATGGTTTCATGGAAACACTTGAATGACAGAGATGCGAGCGGCATGGGGAGAAAACAAAATTAGGAAAATGAAGACATGGAGAGAAAGGGCCAGTGGCCAGTTTCCTTATTAATAGCTTTTGGTTAATGCTTAAGCATATTAAAACTGATAGAATGGATCTGATGTATAGGGAAAGGTTGACTGGACGAGAAATAAGGAGAAAGAAAATGGAAATAAGGAAATAAAGAAGGGAAAGGGAGGGGAAGGAAGGGAAAGGGGAGAAGATAAGAGACAGAGAAAGAGAGAGAAAAATGGCAAGATAGTACACAGGGAGAGATTCCTGAGAAGGGAGAAGGGTCATTGGGCTCCCACAGGGAGATAGAAAATTTATTTTTAAGACAGGAGCTGGAGTTAGTAATACGTATGATATTAAAGTACCATACAATCACTGCAAATACTATATTGGCAAAGATTTTTCCCTCTGGGTAATTAGTTAGCAATAAAATTACAATAAATTGCTTTTTAAAAATTACAGCAAAATCGCACTAGGAATCTTGGAAAATTTATCTGTGAACTGACATCAACGCTGTACTTTCAATACAGCATCAGTACTGTGAAATATGATAGCAAGTTTTATGAATAAACATAGTTGTCTATATTTATAAATGACTATTTGAATGTCCTATTCCTCAATTCAAATACAGGATTCAATGCCAATAATGGATCATAGATTGATCATTAGGAGACACGAAATACTAAGTATGCTCATGATAAAATGTTTAGATATGAGATTCAGCTTAATTCTATTCTATTAGAGTTTTCATTATAAATTAAAAATTGTATGCAATTGACAGTAATGTTTGCCAAATTTATTTTTAAAAACTGATGAAATTCCCCTATTATTTTTTATTAGAGATAATGTGTATTTCCTCCACTGTTTTCCTTGATATATTAGGTGAAGTGGTTCATATATGGGAATATAGAAGGAAATAGTGGCTAATTGCAAAATCAAATTATACTATTGAAGAAATAATTAAACAAATTAATTAAACCCTAGGTATCCATGATTCACTGTAGTATGTTATATCACTGTTCTATTGTAAATTTTATAAGCAACACTTCATAAAGATTTTAGTGAAGATTACTATTTCACCTTACCCACACTTTTACTTTTTCCTTATATATTTTAAAATATGCTGACATTTGAACATATTTATTTTTGTTTATTTTGTTTTATAAAATAAAAAAGATTTGTGGTGCATGTATCCAAGGAAATCAGTAGAGAGGACCAAGTTTTTCTTGTCTGCCACTTCCTTTCACATTAATATTTTTTTTAATTTCACAATATTTGGTAACAGATGTTTTTGTTTACCTGAATCAGGGTTATAAGTACGCCCATCACCCAGATAGTGTTCATTGTACCCATTAGTTAGGGCTTTGCCGATCCCCTCCTTCTTCCCCACTACTTGATTTTCATTGCATTTTACATCTCTCTGTGCACATATGTGCTCATCAGAGAGATCCAATTTAATAGGGAGGAAATGTGGTGTTTATTTTACAACCATTCGATACTTCATTTAGCATAATATTCTCCATGATACCACATTTTGCTAATCCACTCACGAATAGGTGGACACTTAGGTTAATTCTACAGCTTGCAATTGGTAATTTTGCTGCAATAAACATTTGAGTGAATGTATCATTTTGATAAAATGATTTCTTTTCCTTTGGATCAATACCAAGTAGTGAGATTTTTATATGGTAGGTCTTCTTTCAGTTCTTTGAGGAATTTCCATACTGTTTTCCACAGAGTTTGTACTAATTTCCAGTCCCAACAACAGAGTATAATCATTCCTTTATCTCTACAACCAGGCCAGCATTTATGCTTTTTTGGACTCTTTAAATAAAAGCCATTCTAACAGGGGTAAGGTGATATCTCTTTATGGTTTTAATTCATATTTCCTTAATAGTGAAGTTGAGCATCTTTTCATATGTTTATTGGCCATTGTTTATCTACTTTTGAAAAACTTCTATTCATATCTTTTGCCCATTTTTAATAGTTTTTTTTTTCCCCCTTGCTATTTGCTTGAATCCTTTGCAGATTCTGGTTATTTGGCCATTAACAGATGTACCGCTTGTGTGTACTTTCTCACTTTCTTCAGGTTGTCTGTTTGCTCTGTTGATTATTTCCTTAGCTTTGTATATGCCTTTTAATTTAATCAAGTCCCATTTATTTATTTTTGTTATTGCTGTGATTGCCATTAAGGTCTTTATAAATTCTTTGTGTGGGCTAATATCTATAAGAATTTTTCTAACATTTTCTTCTAGAATTCTTATGGTTTTATGCCTTACATTTAAGTCTTTTATCCATCTCAAATTGGACCCTGTTTCATTCTTCCACATTGGCTATTTAATTTTCCTAGCACATTTTATTGATGGACTTCTTTTCTCCAGTGTACTGTACTTTGCCAAATTTAACACACAATTCCTTTGCCCAAAATTTTGCCCAGAAGGTAAAAATAGCATGTGCATTATACTTGGGTAGTATATCGTGGAGTCTGGTGGGCCGCCCAGGGCCACTGTGGATTCCCACCTGGACCTACTGGTGAGCCATGGGGTTCCAAACTGAGAGGATTCAGAACCAGTGGGAACAGAAAGGAGTGACTTCCACAGAGCACCATGATGGGGGAGGGAGGAGCAGGACTGGTGGGGTGGGCCCCAGCTATGCAGGGCAGGGGTCAAAGCCCAATGCCCAGCCACACAAAGGGAACTGGAGCCCTGCACCTGCCCCAGGGAGGTAACCTCCCACCCTCCTGGCCACGGTGTGGTGATCTCAGCCATGACCTTTGATGTGGTGGTGAGGGAAGGGCTCCCTGGTAAGAGGAAGAGGCAGCATTCCCAAAGCAGGTGGCTGCAAGAGGGTGATGCAATCCGAACACTTACCAGGGGAGGATTAGCCCTACCCAGATGTGTAGGCCAAGAGCCTATCTCTTCCTTAATGGATGCTTCCCAGAAAGCTTAGTCACAAAATATGAGTACATGTTATACATAAGAGCACATTTTATATGGCAAAATATGGCACATCGCTGTCTGCTTTGTCAAAGATCAGGAGCAGTTACTGACAAGCAGGTTAGTTTGCATAGCCCTTTACAACATCCATATGTTAATATTATGAGTTTTAATTTAATTTTTGTATTCATGAAGAAACAATAATTAATCTATTAATATTGCAAGTAATGCTGGGTACGGTGGCTCACACCTGTAATCCTAGTATTCTGGGAGGATGAGGTGGGTGGATTGCTTGAGCTCATGAGTTTAAGACCAGCCTGAGCAAAAGCAAGGCCCTGTCTCTATTAAAAATAGAAAAACCGAGGCAAGAATCTCTCTTGAGCCCAAGAGTTGGAGGCACTCTACCCAGGCTGCCAGCTTAAGACTCTAACTCAAAAAATATATATATTATATATTTATATGTATTTTATATATTTATATATTATATATATAATAATTCTGGGAAAAAGTACCAAGAATTATGGATGAAAAATTTCATCAAGTTGTCATTTATATTTTAAATGTTTTAGTATCTAGCATTTTTCTACTGATCTGCAAAATCATACAAACACTGGCATTTTTTCTTCCTCTTCTTTATATAAAATAATTTCATGTTAAAGCATGTCAAATTCAGTGTGATTGCTTCTTAAAAGTGTCTGTGTGTCTGCGTGTGTGTAGTCAGGGCCAGCATGATTCTCCTAGTTAGGTTAGGCAGTGAAGACGTATGGAGACAGCAAACTTTAGCCCTAAGCTGCATTCCATTCTCTCCCGAAAAGAAGAATAATGCTTTTTACTCAGAAAGGAAACACAGACAATTCAAATATATATCTTAAATTAAAATTCATACAAGATTTTTTCTTCTCAAGAAATGTATTCTATTTTTTTATTCCAATATGCAAGTTATTTGAAATAAGCATATTTTATTATTTATTACATTTATTATTTATTATATTTATTATTTATGTAGTAAGTTATTTGAAATGAGCTCATTAATATCATAATTTATCTCTCTTTAGTAGTTATTGAATTTCTAATTACTACTTCAAAAACTATTATTTTCTCACAATTTGGGACCCTAGATCCTTCAGCCTCTAGGCTAAAAATATTTCTAATTACTAGAGGAGAATGTGGTTTCTGCTAATCTCTATGTTCTATAACAAATCCTTGGGTAAATCATCCAAAATTTCCAGAGAACAACCATGTTAACAGTACCTACTTGATTTTATTTTGTCATTTAATAATAATGTATTAAGCTCTTATGTGTAAATCATGGTGTTAACATTAGAAAAACATATGTATGTAAAATTAACAGAAGGAAGCTTATACTCTAACAGGTAAAATATACATAACAATAATGATTGCCCATTTTCTTATTTAATAAATATAATAATAACTCAAAGCAAAAGAATGGGCATGTGCTATGGGTAGATGTACCCAGTTGTCCTGCTGAAGTTTGGAGCTTCAGCAAAAACTTTCTAGGTGATGTTTTAGAATTGAAACTGAAGGGTCATTTTAATAACAGAAAATAAAATCTGCATTTATTCTTAGGCAGAAATGAATTAAAGTAATAATTTTAAAGATTACTGGTTACAGATCAACACAATGGATAATACTAATGAAAAAAAGCTTAAGAATTTTAAGAATTACCAAAATTTGATACAGCTATACTAAGTTAGCACATGCTGTTGGAAAAAATGGTGTCAATAGACTTGTTTGACCCAGGGTTTTTTATTTTATTTATTTATTTTTATTAAACCATAGCTGTGTACATTAGTATGATTGTGGGGCACCATACGCTTGGTTCATAGATCGTTTGACACATTTTCATCACATTAGTTAACATAGCTTTTGTAGCATTTTCTTAGTTATTTTGCTAAGACCTTTACATTCCACATTTACTAGGATTCACATATACCCTTGTAAGATGCACCACAGGTGTAATCCCATTAATCCCCCTCCTTCCCCCTCCCTCCCCCCTCCCTCTCCTCCCTTTCCCCTTTCTCCCTATTCTTAGGTTGTAACTGGGTTATAGCTTTCATGTGAAGGTCCTACATTAGTTTCATAATAAGGGTGAGTACATTAGGTACTTTTTCTTCCATTCTTGAGACACTTTACTAAGAAGAATATGTTCCAGCTCCATCCATGTAAACATGAAAGAGGTAAAGTCTCCATCTTTCTTTAAGGCTGCATAATATTCCATGGTGTACATATACCACAATTTATTAATCCATTCATGGATCGATGGACACTTGGGCTTTTTCCATGACTAGCAATTATGAATAGGGCTGCAATAAATATTCTGATACAAATATCTTTGTTATGGTGTGATTTTTGGTCTTCTGGGTATATGCCCAGTAGGGGGATTACAGGATTGAATGGCAGATCTATTTTTAGATCTCTAAGTGTTCTCCATATCTCTTTCCAAAAGGAATGTATTAATTTGCATTCCCACCAGCAGTGCAAAAGTGTTCCCTTTTCTCCACATCCACGCTAACATCTCTGGTCTTGGGATTTTGTGGTATAGGCTAGTCTCACTGGAGTTAGATGATATCTCAAAGTAGTTTTGATTTGCATTTCTCTGATGATTAAAGATGATGAGCATTTTTTCATATGTCTGAAGGCCGTGCGCCTGTCTTCTTCAGAGAAGTTTCTCTTCAAGTCCCTTGCCCAGCCTGCGATGGGATCCTTTGTTCTTTTCTTGCTAATGCGTTTGAGTTCTCTATGGATTCTGGTTATTAAACCTTTGTTGGAGACATAACCTGCAAATATCTTCTCCCATTCTGAGGGCTGTTTGCTTGCTTTACTTACTGTGTTCTTGGCTGTGCAGAAGCTTTTTAGGTTGATCAAGTCCCAATAGTGTATTTTTGAAGCAGCTTCAATTGCCCGGGGGGGTCCTTCTCATAAAAAACTCACCCAACCCAATTTCTTCAAGGGTTTTCCCTACACTCTCTTCTAGTATTTTTATAGTTTCATGTCTTAAGTTTAAATCTTTAATCCAGTAAGAGTCTATCTTGGTTAATGGTGAGAGGTGTGGGTCCAGTTTCAGTCTTCTACAGGTTGCCAGCCAGTTCACCCAGCACCATTTGTTAAATAGGGAATCTTTTCCCCACTGAATGTTTTTAATTGGCTTGTCAAAGATTAAATAATGGTAAGTAGCTGGATTCATCTCTTGGTTCTCTATTCTGTTCCAGACATCTACTTCTCTGTTTTTGTGCCAGTACCATGCTGTTTTGATCACTATCGATTTGTAGTATAGTCTGAGGTCTGGTAGCATGATTTCTCCTGCTTTGTTTTTATTTTTGAGTAATGTCTTGGCTATTCGAGGTTTTTTCTGATTCCATGTAAAACAAAGTATTATTTTTTCAAGATCTTTAAAGTACGACAGTGGAGCTTTAATGGGGATTGTGTTGAAATTATATATTGCTTTGGGTAGTATGGACATTTTAACAATGTTCATTCTTCCCAACCATGAGCATGGTATATTTTTCCATTTGTTAACATTCTCAGCTATCTCTTTTCTTAGAGTTTCATAGTTCTCTTTATATAGATCTTTCACGTCCTTTGTTAGATAAACTCACAAGTATTTCATCTTCTTTGGCACTACTGTGAATGGGATAGAGTCCTTAATTGTTTTTTCAACTTGACTATTGTTGGTATATATAAAGGCTACCGATTTGTGAATGTTGATTTTGTAACCTGAGACACTGCTGTATTCCTTAATCACTGATTTATGAAGGTTGATTTTGTAACCCGAGACACTGCTGTATTCCTTGATCACTTCAAAGAGTTTTGTAGTTTTGAAAAGTTTCAGCAGAGAGATCTGCAGTCATTCTAATGTTCTTCCCTTTGAAGGTAGTAGATTTCTTTCGCCTGGCCGCTTTGAGAATTTTCTCCTTCATATTAACTTTAGTGAAGTTAATTATGCTATGCCTGGGGGATGTCTTATTGGGGTTGAGTCATGCTGGGGTTCTGAAGCTATCTGCTATCTGAATTTCAGGTTCACTAGGCATGTCTGGAAAATTCTCTTTTATAATTTCATGCAGAAGGGCCTCTGCACCCAGTGAGGCCACTTCACCTGTTTCAGGAATTCCTATGAGATGGATATTTGCCTTCTTCGAGTTATCCCAGAGCTCTCTGAGTGAGTGATCCATTTTTGCTCTCCATTTCTCTTCCTCTTTGAGAGTTTGGGAGCGTTCAAAGGCATTATATTCGATGTCAGAGATCCTTTCTTCTGCTTGGTCCATTCTGTTGCAAAGGGATTCTACTGTATTTTTCATATCTTTGAGGGCTGCAAATTCTTGTTTCAGTGTGTCTAAGTCTTTCGTGGTTTTGTCTTTAAATTCATTAAATTCTTGAGACAGCTTTTGAATTTCTCCACGAATTCCTAATTCCATTTTGTTAATCTTGTTTGCCATCCAAATTCTGAATTCAATTTCTGACATCTCAGCCAGTTGTTTGTGAATGGGATCTTCAGTTACATCTGCCATATCTTTCCTTGGGGGGGTTTATCTATTCTGGTTATTCATGTTACCAGAGTTTTTCCGCTGATTCCGCCCCATGATTGTTTTACTCCTTTTGATTTTCCTCTGGTGTTTTGTCGAGGACCTGTACAGTGCTGTGGCCTTAGAAACTGGGGCCCTGTTTGGTGTAGAGGGGCTAAATGGTTTTGATTTGTTTTCAGCTGGTTTCTATGTGACCCTAGTGAAACAGTTACTCTGGGTTGAAGTCTCAGCTGTGGAGAAATACCAGCAATTAAATCACCCCACCCACCACAGGCAACAAATGGAAAAGGAAAATCAAACCTTCCTACAACCACACACCCAGGGCACCACCTGGATTGTCCCCAGGTGAGTGACTAAGTTCAAAAAGTCCAAGTCAATTGTCTCAGTCAGCAGCTGCCTTGGGTGGGAGAGTTCAAGAGGTCTCTGGGAACTGGATCACAGGGGTCTGGTGACTGCTCTAAAATGGCTTGCTCCAGTGCTGCATGGAGTCAGGAAGAGCCACCAGTAAATAGATCAGTCTGGGAAGATTGATGCCTCCTTTCCCACCTTGCAGCTCTGTCACACCCAGTCGCTGCTAGCCCCACAGGGCTGTGACCCAGTCAGTTGTCTGCAGTAAGCAGATACCCTAGGGGTTTGTACTTGCCTAAGTCACAGGGTAGTCTGTGTCTGCTCCACTAGGCCGCTATTCTCTGTCTCTATCCAGCAGGGAGTGGTGTGGCCTGTCAACCTCGGGCACTTGATGGAGGCTGGAGGTGTTCACTCAGTTGTGAAGGGAACAACCCTGTGGGAGTTTGTTTCTGACATTGCCAGATTCCTCTGCAGAGGAGAGGCTGATTTGAGTTCCCAGAACCTGTGTCTTAGGCCCTGTCTTTAGTCCTGTGGGTTTGTATTCGCAGCACAATCAGTTGTTGGCTGTAGCCTCTTGGGCTCTTTGTCTATAGGCTGGTGATCCCCTAAGGGCCAGGTGCGTCTTAGGCTCAGTAGAGCGGTTCTCTGGATCAGCCCCACCCTAGGAGTTTCCCTGCTCTGCCGGTGTGTTTTCTAGTCCCTGTGTTCCACCCAGGTTGGTACCGTCTCAGGAAAACCCTTTACTCATGGGGCCTGTGTTTCAGTCCCATCTGAGAAGATGCTTGGCCTCATCTGGTTGCCCAGGAAGACAGGAGGAGAGGCTATGGGATATCTGGGGGTGGGCCTTGTTATTGCTGAAGACGGCTGTTGCTCTGCACCTCGGGGCACCACTGCTCCAGTGTAATTCCCTCTTAGCTGACTGTTGTCTTCTCGCTCCTTTGCTACAGAGTCAGCACTGGCCAGCTGCAGTTCAGGTCCTGTCTACACCTCTTGAGAGTTCACCCAAGAATCTGGACTCCTGAGGGGGCAGGTCTCCATATCACGGAGTGAGAGTGGAGGGGGGTGTTAGGAGCTCAGGGTTGCAGGTCATAACACCGAGCTCACTGAGACCAAATGAACAAATAAACAGATATAAAGGTTACCAGGCACATGGACCCATAGATACAGAGACAGACGGAAACACATAAACATACAAGCAATAGCCACGACAACAGCAATATAAGAACAACTGCAATAAAAATAGTGATAATCATAAAATAATTGAATGAAGGGAAAAAAAGAGAGAAAAAAGTGGTGTTAGAAGGAATGTTAAGTGAGAAGAAAGAAGAAATTAAAATTAGAAGACATAGAAATAAAAAAATATATTTATATAAAATGTAATAATAAAAAATTATCGAAATCTCCTCTAAGAAAATGGTGAGGAAAAATCAGACAAAAAGAAAACAACAGCAAAAAACAAACAAACAAACAAAAAAACCCACGAAAACCAAAACCAAAACAAAACAAAAGGCACCAACTGCAAAAATATTCTTGTGGTAGAACTATACCTATAAATATCTATATGTCTGCTGTAGGGATCAACTTTTGTAGGAATATATTCATACTGCAATATACTTTCTGGACACCAGGTGGTGCTGTGAGTGGTTTCGAGACATACCTGGTTTACAGTTTATACCGTTACCATGGTAACCACCTTCCATGGCCCATCGCCATTTTGGAGTTTCCGTAAAAGTTTGTCACCTAAGAATTGTGCAACCTCGGCTGTTCTTTTCCGGACAGCACTTGCGACCGACCTTCCCACTCAGTGCAGGTGTCCACGCTTCCTAAGTCCCTCCACTCTGTTCCCAGGTTCCCCCGCAAACTGGCAACTGCAATCAGCCATAAGGGGAGTGGTGTTGAGTTCGCACGATATTTCCTGTAGCTGGTTCCCGGGGCTTCAGCAGCCAAAGCTGGTCTGTGGCTTCAGTAGCTTTGTGGCTCCAGGAGCCAAAGCCGGGTCCTAGGCTTCAAGCAGGTTCCCATGGTTGGAGCGCTTGGGGGATTTATTCTGAGTTTTATGGTTCAGAGTTTTGGATGGGCATCCGCCAGTTTGCTGTGCAGCCTGAACCGCCAGCCCCCTCCAACACCTGGGGGAAAGGTGCCCGCCCTTTTGGGTAGTTCAGAATGTCTATTTCCTAGGCAGGATCCCTTCCCTTCAATTGTCCAACAGTTTGCCCAGCTCCCTGTGTTTTTGAGTGGCTCTCCTTTCGGATGCCTCCCTCAGTTCAGGATTAATTACTTGTCAATTGGATTTTGTCAGCATTTACAAGCTGCTGAACTCCGTGGGGGAGGGGCCTGCTGGCCGGCACGGCCGAACAGGGAGGAATCTCTACAACAGAGTCTGTGATTTTAAATTACCCCTCATATATAGCAAACCGCCAGTTCGCTGGGCGTCTCCAGCTGTCTGTCCACTCCAATAATCCACACACAGGGAAGGTCCAGACTGCTTTTCCTCTCACCTGGTGGCTTGGGAGAGGTGGGCTACCCGTCTGTCCTGTCCACCATCATGCTCCGCCTCCTTGACCCAGGGTTAACATGGACCTTCAATTTCTAAAAAATGTATCACCTGCAAAACATGATAAAGCAGAGAAAAATAAAACAAAGTTGCCTGTATTCATTTTAGTTGATTAGCACATGAAGATGGTAAGGAGTTACACACAATTAATTGTTACTTCTTCATGATATATGAATGCATTAAATTGAATATTCTTAGGTTTTAAAACTTTGATAAACTTACAAATATGTGTGTGCAATTTCAGCTTTAATTGTATTAATTGGCATGTGGCAAGCTGTAGCAATCAGGACTTCAAATGTAAGTTAAAATTACAGTCTGAGCAATATGTCTTACGTAATCAAATAAACTGATAAAAAAGTGAATAAATACATATTTTGTAGGCAAGGACAAAGTCACACATGAACAATAAAAGCAATTAACTTTCTCCTCCACCAAATTGCTTTGACTTTGTTTTAAAAAATGCATCGTATTATTAGAATTAGCTAAATGCTTTTGAAAAATAATATTAAATACATGAAAAAATTAAATTATATATACTGATGAAGATATTTGCAAAGTGTTGATATATATATAAAATTAAAAATTTACATGCGAAGATAAATAGGAAAGATTATATTTCTAGAGTTCATAAATTGACATACTTTTAATTTTTTCTCTCCCTGTCTTGCTCACTCGGTTGATGAAAAGAGATGTTTTAGCACAAATATGCTTTAGTGTTTTTAAATGAGCATTTAGACAGGAATACGGTGAGATAGTACAGCTGTAATTGTATATATCTGTCATGAGCTAAAACCTTTATATTTCCTGTTAATGAGATATTCAATTTCAAGTAATTAAAGTAAGAAATAGTTTATCTTTAACATATTAACATTGCTAATTTAAATTTATATATATTATTTATATCATAAGATTCAGGTATTTATTTAATTAATAATGTTATTTACTATTAATTCAAATCATAACATTTTTGGTTATTGATAGCATTTATTCAAAAGGGATTTAGCATCCAACATCTGAATAAAAATTCAAGTTTTTAAGCAATGTCATTAGTTGCTAATCTCAATATCTATGAAATAAAAAAGAGAAACTAATAATGCAATATTGTAATTGATTTTTTCAACTTAAAATGATTTCATAAACACTCATATTGTGGCAGGATCATAAATGTTACATTATCACAATAAGAAGTGAAAACCATTTTCTGGGTTTGTACTTTTTTTTTCTTTTGTAATGTGTATTTAAGTGAAAGAGACAAAAGGAGACCTTTTTCTCCTTCTTTCTTCATTGTCATTTTCCAGATTTCCCCATTTCTTAATTTTTTTATTTCAATATAATTAATGAAGTGTTTTGTGTTCTGATAATTATCATTTGAGTCTCTTGTTTCTAAATTTTTTTATACTCCAAGAGCTTATGCAAGGCTTTAATTTTGCATTTGTTCATTCCAGTATTGTGGGCGTAATACTGCTTGCACTTCACAGAATATTGAACTCCAACCACCCAGTTTTTATGACCTAAAGATGAACTTATCAACTGTTAAATAGCAGTATTGTTTTTAGTGTAACTATTTGAATAACTTAGGAAAAGTTAAGAAAAGGACATAAAAACAGAGAAAAAACAGAAAACAACCATAAGAATACACATCCTGCAATTTAAATAAAATACTAGTTAGAATATTATTCTCAATAGTTAGCTAATTATTGCTCTTACTGTCTAAGAGTGAAAATATATTAGAGTAAAAAGGTTCAATAGACTGTGAAGAAGAAAATTTCTCGTGTGTTGAATAAGATCATTCCCAATAAATTACTTCACAATACTTGACTCAACTGTTTTTATTTCAATATAAACGGGTTCCAGGGCATAAAAATGATAAAAATTCATAATGTTCAACCTCTGAAAACTGAACGAAAATCCATAAACAGAAATAAGAGCAAAAATAAAATATTTTACATGAAGAATATTTAAGTGTTACGTCAGGGATTCCAAGAAGCGTTTTTCTCAAGTACCAGAACATATATATATATAATCTGTATATATGGTTTATATCTACATCGATATGGAGAGATGATATAGCTATAAATATAGATAGTCCCATTACCAAAATTACTTCATTTCCTTCCTAAGACATACAACTTTGTTTAAACAGCACACTTTTTATTTTTAACTTACTTATTTGCATGCTTTTGTTTTTACCTTTCAAAATGTAACTTTATATACTCATGCAATAATTTGATTAGGAGAGACATTATAAATGGAAGTGTTCAACAGGCCTTAAAGAAACTGAACTATTAAACGGATAATGTGAAAAGACTGAACAGAATTGCTCATAGTGAGGTACTAGAAGTCAGCCAGACAATATAGAAATACTTATAATTCATTGGTCTGATAAGCTGAACATTTATGGGGAATAAATACAAATAAAGACTCCAAAGCATGTCTGCAAGACATTGTGTTCAAGAGAAAAACTATAAGCCCTTAAAATATATATTCAATTATAACCTCCAGCAATATGACACTGCAATCAACTGCTTGCCAAGAACAGTGGCATGCAAAATTACCAAGATGTAAAAATAGAAAAAGGATAACTATGTTGAACAAAATCATTAAAAACCAAATGAAATAAGCATAGTTCAGATACAATGCTAAATAAGAAGGGGCTTTGCCCTCCAAACACAGAGGACATGTCATGTATGAAGGATTAAGCTTATCTTGGCAGTTTTGTTCCTAACCACTTATAAAACGCCATTTTTAATTTTAAAAATTCACAATCAGGGTTCCGAATGCTGACACTGAAAGGAAATAAAGTTTAGGTGGGCACGATGGCTCACGCCTGTAATCTTAGCACTCTGGGTGGCCAAGGTGGGTGGATTGCTTGAGCTCAGGAGTTGGAGACCAGTTCTGAGCAAGAGCGAGACTGCATCTCTAAAAATAGCTGGGTGTTGTGGCAGGTACTTAGGAGGCTGAGGCCAGAGGATTGCTTGAGCCCAAGAGGTTGATGTTGCTGTGAGCTCTGACACCACAGCATTTAACCACAGGGTAACTGGGTAAGACTCTGTCTCAAAGAAAAAAGAAAAAAAAAAAATGAAGGAGAAATTTTGCTTACACATTTTCAAGTGATGCTTCCTATACTTCTTTATCATATTTGTAAAACATAGGGTATATTTACACATAGAAATATATACATGTATTGCTACATACACACACATTTGTGTATAGGTAAAAAAAAACCCTACATAATTCTAATATATTTTAAATTATATACTGTCAGTCAATTATGATTTTAGGAGACAAAAACATTCTGATGTGTCTAATATAATATACTGATTTCCAACCATGACATTTGCTTAAAATTATGATAGTTTGGATGATTATTAGAAATTCAGAAAATGAGGTAAAGGTTTAGGTAAGAAGTAGAAAACAGAATAAAAGTAGCATTATTTTTGTGGAATAAGGAAAGAAGGGTGTGTTGAGCTAAGGCAAGATAGCACCATCCTGGCAGAAAGGCAAAATCAGATAAACAGATCAGAATCAATAAATGTCAAGCTAAGTGAGCTCAGCTGTATTTCAGGCAAATATTAGCACCGAGATTTCCCAGGTTAAGTATGTTCTGAAGCAGTGCACAGTGGTAGAGAACATGTCTGGAAAGTACTTAGAAAGAAAAAATAAAATGGGTAACTACCTTAAGATAGTATGTCAACATGCAGAAGTACCTGAGTACCTTGCACTGGGTATTTGGAATTGGTTTCCAGATATTTATTTATTTATTAGAAAGAGTCTCACTCTGTTAACTCATATGAGAGTGCCACAGCATCAGCCTAGATCACAGCACCCTCAAACTTCTGGGGTCAAGCCATCCTCCTGCCTCAGCCTCTCAAGTAGCTAGGACTGCAGGCACCCACCAGAACATCTGGCTAATTTTTCTATTTTCTATTCTATAGAATTGTATAAGAAGTAACCCTAAGAAATATCTTACCACATGTTAGCAGAGATGGGGTCTCCTCTTGTTCAGGCTGGTCTCGAGTTTCTGAGGTCAAGTGATCCTGCTGCCTTGACCGCTCAGAGTGCTATGATTACAGATGTGAGCCACTGTGCCCAGCCTTGGACACATGAGGATGGAGGATGGAGGATGGAGGAAGCTCCAAATAGAGGATGCAGCAGGAATTAAAACAGATTTCTCAAGGAAAGAACATACACAATGATTTTTATCTTTTATGGCTAAAATGTGTTTGTGTGAGAGAAAAAATGATATTATAATGGTAATTTAATTCATAAGATATTTGTATGCCATAATAAACAGGGTAATTTTGTATTTTAGTGAGTTAAAATCCTTGAAGGAATTTGAGTAATAAATTAGCTTGCAATTGATTGAATGTTCACCATGGGGTCAGGGGGAGTGACTTATTGTGACACTTCTCAGAATTATGATTATTTGGTAGGAAAAATTTTTACTTAAGATGTTATGAAAATATACCATTTAAAAAAATACTTTTGATTTAAATTGTTGAACAACTAGAAAGAAGTATTTAAAAGATTGTGGAGAAAATGAGACTATAGTTCATGACCTAGGAAGGTTGAAAATCATCATGACAAAAATGGAGGTAAAAGCCATGATAGGAAGAAGAGTGAACATTGAGATTGTGGATATGAGTAACTAGTTATTGAACCTTTTCAAACATCTACAATTAAGGAAAAGGCAAGAAAATAAAAAAAAAATCCTTTATAATAAAGAAGGCACAAGCAGGGAAGTGGGAGTAAAACCAAAGGCGTGATATGAAAATTATGAAAGTATTATATGTGTGGGGACACTCCTCCCTGAAAGTGAGAGCAATACATTGTACAATTCTTGATGGAGGGAATGTTTTTAAAGAATAGAAATAAGCTTAATTAGTAGAAATTACAGTGCAGCATGGTGACTTTCTTAAAGATGATATATGGTATGCTTTAAAAAGCTAAGGAATTGGCTGCTAAGCATTCTCACCACAAAAGTGATAACCATATAAGACAATGTATGTGTTAACTATCTAGACTTACCCATTTTACAATGTACATATATTTTGAAACACCATGTTGTATACAATAAGTAACATATAATTTTGTCCATCAATTTAAAAAAATGAATGTATTCAAAAATAAATAAATTGTATAAAGTTAAGAAAAGAAACTATAGGAAACTATAGGAAACTTTCTCAATAAAGGAAAAAAATCTTTAAACATACTGAATTTGAAGATCAGAAGTAGAATCCAATTTGAACAATAATGAGATATTACATTAAAAAATGAATAGAGCCCCTTCTCAAAGCCCATCAATGTGAAAAAGCAAGCCTGTCATATTAAAAAGGAAGAAGAACTTCTCCAAATTCTTTTCCCAAGACTTTGCTCTTTATCATAATACATAACACAAGGATGTTTTCCATTATTCTATTGTGCAGAATATATCATTGGTTCTCAGTAAAATTATGATATCAAGCTAATCATAACCGTTGATTAGGAAGTAATAATTAACCTGGATAACTTAGTATTGAACGTAACTTCAGAAGATTCAGACATATGCCACAATGGTAAAGCTAGAAGTCTAACTGTATGTGGCATGTTGGAACCTCCCCTATAGATTGAGGGTGATTTTAACTTTTGCCCCGTAACAATAAGAAAGAGGCATTAATTCTTGCTATATCTCTTTAAATTGTGGAGGCAGTATATTCCGTATTGGAAATAACTTTGGATTCATTTTTCAGTTGAATTCGAAATTTCCAAGTTTTGAGCCTTTCGCAATGCCATAGTAGGTCAAACCTACAGGTAAAATCACAGAGTTACTTGGGCCAGGTAAGTAGGGCAATCCAATGATGTTAGAGACAGTGACTGAAGGTTAGCATGTTATGCAGATTATATTACAGGGTACAATAGAAAATTCTTAGTGTAGACATCTGAAGCTGCAAATAAAGGCTATGTCTTCTACAGCTACTTAGTGTTTTAAAAGAAGGTCGTTACATGTTAGTGGACTTCAAGTCTTTAGCGGAATTTCTAATAATGTGGCCTCAAGTGAGAATGTGGAGGAAGCTGACTGCCATAACCAAGGTATTATTAGATACGTAGATTCACTGTATGATGTAAAGGTTATTTTTGAGATAAGAACTTCCTGTAGAAAGAAGACATGGGAAGTTATCTAGACTATACCATATCATCAGACTCTTTCACACTGATGCTCACCTTGTGGCCTCCGGGAGTTTCCCTATGGCAACTGATGAATGAGAAAAAAACTTCAATCCAGTTGACAGATGAATCAGGATGTCATGTCATGTGAGCCAAAAATAATCTGCTGTCACACTTCAGGCATACTTAGGGAGGACCTAAAGTTTAACAGCAAAGGAAAATATGGCTTGCAGATCTGTAGTCAGTATACTTGATTATTTATTTTGTATGAAAGGATGAACAGCCCAGGGTAGTACTATCCATGGATTCCTTTTTATTTTTCAACAAAAAGGACTTGTCTTTTCTCCTTTTCCGTGTGACATTTCTCTACCTGCGCTACCAACTGAGAATCTACAGAATGGCTATTGTCCATTACCATGATATTCTTCAAAAAAATTATCTTAAGCCAATAAATCACAGCTGAAGGACTATGAAATCTGCTTGTCACACAATAGTTGCATAGACTGGATCTTGTAGCCCACTAGAATGATGTAGCATGATGCAAAGTCCTACTAGAAACAACATCCTGCACAGTTGGAATGTCATCCTCCAAGCTGCAGCATATTTACCAAATTCATGTCCAGTTGGTAATGTGTATGTTTCAAAGATATGACTTAGGGACTCATTAGAAATAAATCACTCACTGTAACTTAATTATACAAATTTTCTTCCTGTCCTGATAAATATTGTCTGGGATGCTTTGGAGGTCCTTGTTCCCTGAAGGAAAATGTTTACTAATAGAGATTCAGGGTTTACTAGACTCATTGCTTTAAATGATATTTGATCACTTTGGGATCTTCATGCTAGTATATATGCAGAAAATAAAAATATGATGATATTTTTCTTACAACTGTGTGTAACCAGTTGCTAAACAATGGGAGAGTGGTTATTTGGGACTTTCATGTCTGGTGAAAATGTGAATATGCAATTACGGAAACCAAACCCATCAAAGACATGAAAGCTCAGGGCTCACTGTTCTCTGCAAGGAAGTATATAGATCATGCCCTGTGGAGTAACAAAATCATTAGAGGAACATAGGGGAAATCTACATTGGATGAAAAAAAAAATATTTTCTTGGTCAGTTGTTCTGGTAAAATCCATAGATTATTATTACTCTCCTATACTAAATATTGTATAGAGATTGTAGTTTGCCACCACTTTGAGTATGATATGATTGATTGGATTTAATGGAAATTAAATATTTAAACAGTTAAAAGTATGGATTATATCAAATCTTTGTGGTTCATTGTCTCTTATAATCTCAGCCTCAATTCTAATTGCAACCAGAGATACTGTGTATATTTTTTCTGTGAAAGGTTTTATTTGTACTTGTTAAGGATTCAAGTATACACCAGTATTCCTTTTACTCATAGTGTCTCTGATGCCACATCATGGTTCATAAAGGACACTAATTTACCTTTGATCTTATAATACATATATATGTGTGTGTGTATATATATATATTTATTTATAATAAGTATGCAAAATGGAAATGTCATGTTATTAATGTGATAGAGTGATGCACAATTAATTGGAAAGGGATATATTGAATAAATACTCTTAGTTTGTAAATAATATATATTATATATATATATAATGAACAGATACTCTTAGTTTGTAAATAATTTAGGAATATATTTTACACAGTTTCTCAGAAGAACCAATACAATCAAGCAACAGTCTCTAATAGTGATAACCAACTCCATGATCAGTTCTCTATTTGCTTTTCTTCCTTCTTGGTTTTCTCTCCCCAGTCTCTGACCTGGTAATTGGAATCAGGTTTTTTTTTCAGTTTTTGGTTAGGAAATTTCCAGGGCATTGATATTCTTAGAATGAGTAATGCGTACTTACATAATTAACCGAGATAAAGTAAAACAATCTTTTGATTATAGGACAATATTCACAGCCTGATAGTTTTTCATAAGTCAAGGTTCAAACACAAAACTTTAATTTTTAATCAATGATCTCCAAATATGATAAAATGCATTATAATTTATGGCTATTTAGCAGATATTTGTTAAGTAGTAAGCACATAAGAGCTCCTATGAAAAGCTATTTCTATGGACCTTTATGAAGTTTTCAATTGTACTTCCTATGTCATCAATTATGATAATTTTGTTGTTAATATAAAATGTGAAGTAAATGAGAATAATTTTTAAAGTTCTAGTAAGAAAACTAATAGAAAGCAAAACACACAAAAAAACAAACAAGTAAAAGCAAAACCAAAACATTCTCATCATAGTCATCACCATTACCACCACAACAAATCTTATTGGCTAGTTGAAATGCTTTGATGACTAATTAGACATTGATGAATTCACTGAACACATCACTTGTTAGTCTTTTGGCTAAGACTAAGAGTAAATTTACTGAACACTCAAAATTGTATTCTCTGTGAATAGAGAACATAAATTGTTACTCAATTATATATATTTGATATCAGTGAACATAGTTTTATTTAAGGATTAAAGCCATAATTTAAAAAATGAGACATTTTTGGCCAATTTAAAAAACTGATTAAGTTACATAGTGTTAATAATTATACATATCAACCAATTTAGATTACCTAACAGAGCTTTCATTCCCCAGTGAAGACCATCTCTCCAGTATGGTCTTTTATATTGGCTTATTGTAGATACCTATTAAAAATTTAAAAAAACAACAACTAAATCTCTAAGAATTGAAAATAGCCAGTATTATAGGGTTTTTTTCAAAGTATAGACAAAACACACACACACACACACACACACACACACAACTTAGAGACATTGCAAGTTCAGTTCCAGACCACCACAGAAAAGTGAATATGCAATAAAGCAAGCAAGTCACACACATTTTTTGGTTTCCCAATGCATATGAAATTATATTTACACTATACTGTAGTCTATTAAGTGTGAAATAATATTATGTCAAAACAGTGTAAATAACTTAATTTTAAAATACTTTATTGCTAAAAAATGACATTAATTAAAAATACTTTCTTTTTTTTTTTATAAATTTTTTATTGTTGGGGATTCATTGAGGATACAAGAAACCAGGTTACACTGATTGCATTTGTTAGGTAAAGTCCCTCTTGTAAAAATACTTTCTAAATACCCAAGCCTTCAGCAAGTAGTACTTTTTTTATTGGTGGAAGGACATGTACACTAGACTTTTTACTGCAGCTCAATTTACAATCGCCAAAATGTGTAAACAACCTAAATGCCCCCAAACCCAGGAATGTATTAACGAGCTGTGGTATAGGTATACCATGGAATACTATTCAGCCATTAAAAAGATAGAGACTTTACATCTTTTGTATTAATCTTGATTGAGTTGGAACACATTCTTCTTAGTAAAGCATAACAAGAATGGAGAAGCAAGAATCCAATGTACTCAATTCTCATATGAAGCCAGAAGATGACCTAATACATGCCCTCTTAAGAAAAAAATCCAAATCAATTGAGGTGGGTGGCAGGAGAATGTGGGAGCAGGGAGAGGGGAGGAGTGAGAGGGATGGGGTGTTACGGTGTATGGCACACTACTTGTGGGCAGGACGGAAGTGTAAGAGGGACTTTTCCCAACAAATGCAATCAGCATAACCTAATTCTTTGTACCCTCAATAAACCCCAAATAAAAAAGCAAGAGAAAACAAAGCAAAAAAGAACAAAAGAATCTTTAATTTTTTTTGTTGTTGTTGTTAAGCAATATGTTTCAACAAAAGGTTAAAATATTCAGTAAACCATGCTGTAAACAGATGTCGTGTGACATAGGTTTTATTACTCTATTGATTGAGAAAAGGCAGAGTAAATTTAGCAATAGCCTTTAAGGACCAAGGATTTTCAGAATGATAAAAGAACACTCACTGCACCTTAAACTTAGCTGCTATCCCTCCTAACAGTGGAATCAGCCTTTTCAAAGCCTGGCATCGACTTCTTCTCTTCAGCTATGAAAGTTGTAGGTGGGATTTTATTCAATACAAGGCTTTTTCATCTACAGTAAAATTCTGTTGCTTAATGTAGATGCCTTCATCAATAGTCTTAGTTAGATCTTCTGGATAACTTGTTGCAGCCTCTACATTAGCACTTGCTGTTTTTCTTTGCATTTTTACAAACGATGTAGAGATGGCATCCTTTTTAAATATCATGAATCAATCTGTTAGCTTCAAACTTATCTTCTGCAATTCCCTCATTTCTCCTAGACTTCAAACATTGAGTTGAATTGGGGACTTCCTCCTAGCTTTCTTATTATTCATATGTTCACTGGATTATTACATCTAATCTCCTTCAAGATCTTTCCTTTACATTCACAACCAGGATAACTGATACAAGAGGCTGAACTTTTGGCCTGTCTCAGGTTTTGACATGCTAGCCTCACTAAGCTTGACAATTTCTAGCTTCCAATTTAAATAAGAGAAATGTGCTTTCTTTCACTTGAACACTTGGAGGCCATTGTGTGGTGATTAATTCACCCAATTTCAATATTATTTTCTATCAAGGTATAAGAAGGCTTGAGGAGTTTAAGAAGGGTGTAGTGGTGGGTTTGTGGAGTAGTTAGAACATGTCTCACATTTATGAATTGAATTCACCTTCTTACATGGATGTAGTTTGTAAGGCCCTAAAACAACTGCAATAGTAATATCAAAGATTACTGATTACAGATTACCTTGACATATATAATACTAATTAAAAAGTTTGTAAGAATTACCAAAATATGACACAGGGATAAAAAATGAGCCTATGATGTTGGGAGAAAAGAAATGGCACTGACAGATTTGCTAGATGTATTATTGCCTCAATCCTTTAATTTAAAAAAGACATAATATTTGTGAAGCACACTAATGTGAAGCTTAATAAAACAAGATATTCCTGTTCTTACTATATAAAGCAGAATTTATGCTCATTCCCCAAATATTCTTCTTCAATCTTCAGTAATCTTCTGGTGTTCTGTTAATCTTGGTGGTGAGGTATGGCATGGAATTCACAATAATTCTAAAATATTTTTGTGCATTCCTATGTCTCCATGTGAGAACTGTCATTGCTGCACACAGCATGGAACAAGAGCCTTGGTGAGGAAAGCGTAATGGGCAAAACTGTCAGGAAAGAACAAAGACAATCTCAGCTTCTCACAGTTCCTGAATGATAAGAAAAAAATATCACTTTTTTCTACTAGACCATGGATTATATCCCTAGAAGTTTTGAAGGTATATAGTGTTTTTAAGAGATATTGAATAGTAGGGCACAGGCTCACTTTTATCAGATGAAACTGGACGTGAAGTGGCCAATTAAGAATCAGAAGGAGGAGCCCAAAACTCCTGAACATTCATATACATAGAGAATTGCACAAGATTAGCTGTGCTACAGTTAGATTTATTGTGCCCTGACCAAGCCCTTGACTTCCAGCTAGATTTACCATAAGATTCTGCAGGTATGAAAAACTGAGACATGGGCAGCCATGTTGCCAGATATCTTATCCAATTTCATCATTTGTTTTTATCCTGAGCAGGACAGCAGTACAGAGAAGAGAGAAGTAAAGAAACTCCACAAGCCAACTGGGATATGACATCCAATACATTGAGTCTAATATGTAATGTAATTATTAACATTTCAGTCATTATGTATTAGAAAAATCTGAGATGGCATTAATTGTTAAATTGGCCCATTCAAATTTTCACATTGTATCTTTTAGCATCAACCCAGTTCAGGAATTTGGGAGGCTTGAAATATAAATTTGATGAGTTACTATAATATTTTACTTATTACACTTGAAATATATGTAAATATGATCATTGACTTAATTCCTATGACATATTTAATAATACTTAAATAAAATGACTTCAATATCATCTTGTCCACAGTTCCCCAGTAGCAATTCCTAGAAAACAAGATGTAAATGAACATTGTGGTAGAGTCCGTTATGTGCTGTATTGAACACAGTGAACTGTGCTTTTTTATTATAACAGTGTTTCTCATAACAGCAATTAGAATAATCTAAGATGGTCCTCAACACAGTATAATATTCTAAAGAATGTTACACACACCAATGGTTACCATGAATGCCATTTTAGAATTGCTTAGTTTTTCCTATTCTTAATTTTTCAGTTGAGGAAACTGATAAAATGAGAGATTAAGTAGTCAGCCAAAAGTCAACTGATGACTATGTGGAAAAAATAAGAATTCCATTTTACTTATGCCACATTATTGACCTTACTAGAATTTTACATCAGTTCATTTAATTTACCATGATGCACCAATACTAAATTTGAGTTCTGTTTTATCTAATTTTTTAACAGAATCAAACTTGCTAGATTTTTTTAAAAGTAGGTTTTCTACCAGTATCTTGTTTATGTATTCATCCAATTCCATCCACAGAAACTGGCAATACATATATGGTCAGGGAAGAAAGAGGCAAAGGAACTCTTCAAGCCAGAAAAATTTTCATTCATTTTTATTTTTTATATACTTAAGGATATATAAACTTGAGAATAGAGCTTTACCTTTCTTGTAACTGATGTCATATTTCCACACATCTAAGTTACCCACTTATGAAGCAGGTGTCATTATTATTTTTTATTTTTTATTCAAAACATTTTCAAAGTTTTCCTATTGAAAATCTGGATAGAGGCAGAGCAAGATGGCAGCCGAGTAACAGCTTCCTTGCATCTGGGCACCATGAGTCTGGGGATATAGGACTCCAGGCATCTCTGGCTGGTGGGATCTGCCTATCATCACCCCTGAGAGGATACAGGGAGTCAGCGAGAGACTTCTGGACCCCAAGAGGAGGACTAAAACAGTGGAAAACCAGCAAGTGGTCGCGTGTGTTCAATCTGTCTAAACCCGCCTGCAACTGTAAGTTCAGTAGCAGCGAGACTGCAAACCAGAAAGGCCTTACCTGTGAACTGTTTTGGTGTCTTTGGACTTGGCACTCAGCTGAACTGCCTTGGGAAGAGCCTGAGCGGGAGTGCAGAGAACTTTGGCCTTTGTCTAGGGCCCCAGTCTGAGCCGCTGAGCCAGACGGAGCCAATAGTGTTTGGCTCTGGGTCACAGGCAGACATTGTGAGCGATCTGCCCCGGCAAGCTCTGCCCTCAGGGTCGCAGAGCTGGAATTGGGTGGGAGCTGGTAACCCAGCGACCAAGTAGCCTAAGGGCGGGTCTGAGCCACCTTGCAGCCCTAACCCTCAAGGGCAGAGGGAGACCAATTTTGACACACAGGGTAAGTGGATAGCCACTTCAGCAGTGATTCCAGCGACAAGCACTGCCCTGAGAAAGCTTCTGCTCAGTAAGTGAACAAGTACAAAGTGCCTTTTAAGTGGGCTGAAGAGAGATTTAGGGTGTCTACCTGCTGGGGTTTGAGAAACTAGCAGCCTTCAGTTGCATGAGAACTGTGATTAACAACTCATACCCCAGAAGACCACGTGTTGCCCAGACAATATTCAATAACACATACATACTGCTTTGTTTTTGGTTGTGTTTTTTTTTTCCCCCCTTTGGTTTGGTTGGGTTTTTTTGTTTATTTTGATGTTGTGGATTGTTGTTTTGTTTTTTAAGTTCAACCTTTTCCATACAGATCCTTTTTCTTTCTCAATTTTTCTAGTTTAATTATAATTTCCCATTGCTGCCTATTTCAATAATTAGAACTTCATTTTTGTTAGTGTTTCTACCGCTATTATTTGGTTTCTCCAGCCAATTTTACCCCGTAAAGTTTTCTGTTTGCTTGTTTTGGTTTGATTTATAGCATTTTTATCTTTCCTCTCTACTTGGTGGAGGTGGGGTACTGTGTCTGATCAGGTTAGCAAAGTGCCGCTGACCTCCAGGGAACCACCCCACTGGGCACCCCCAGAAAGTGTTTTTTTTTTTTTAAGGTTTTATCAAAGTACCCTACTGTACACCTATATTGCTCTGTCTCCCTCTTTCTGTGCCTCTCTTCTTTTTGTCAATATTCTTTTACCCACCCCCTCTCCTTTCTCTATTTTTCTTTTTTTTTTTTTTTCTTATCACTCGGTCCTCCTTTCTTTCATCCCTTTTTTGCTCTTAAGCCTTCTAACCCTTCTGGTCCTGTAACCCTTAGTCCACAGGCACGAGAACTTAAGAGCAAGAGGAAGTGAAAGGAAAATTAGGGCAAGGAAACAGATAAAAGAAATCACCCATGAGGAAGAATCACCAGAAAACTCAAGGCAACATGAAGAACCAGTCCAGAACAACCCCACCAAGGGACCATGAGGTAGCTACTGCAGAGGATTCCACCTATACAGAAATGTTAGGAATGACAGAAAGGGAATTTAGAATACACATGTTGAAAACAATGAAAGAAATGATGGAAACAATGAAGGAAACTGCTAATAAAGTGGAAAATAACCAAAAGGAAATCCAAAAACAGAATCAAATCAGAGATGAATGATATGAAGAATATAAAAAGGATATAGCAGAGCTGAAGGAAATGAAACAGTTAATCAGGGAACTTAAAGATGCAATGGAAAGTATCAGCAACAGGTTAGACCATGCAGAAGAAATAATTTCACAGGTAGAAGACAAAGTTTTTGAGATAACTCAGATAGTAAAAGAGACAGAAAAGAAGAAAGAGAAAGCAGAACGTTCACTGTCAGAATTATGGGACTTTATGAAGCGTTCCAACATACGAGTTATAGGAATTCCAGAAGGGGAAGAAGAATGCCCCAGAGGAAGGGAAGCCATACTAGAGAATATTATAAAAGAAAATTTCCCAAATATCACCAAAGATTCTGACACACTGCTTTCAGAGGGATATCAGACCCCAGGTCGCCTCAACTCTAACCGAGCTTCTCCAAGACACATTGTGATGAACCTATCCAAAGTCAAGACAAAAGAAAAGATTCTGCAAGCTGCCAGGAGTAAGCGCCAGATGACCTACAGGGGCAAATCCATCAGAGTGACCGCAGACTTCTCTAATGAAACTTTCCAAGCAAGAAGACAATGGTCATCTACCTTTAATCTACGTAAACAGAACAATTTTTAGCCCAGAATTCTGTACCCTGCTAAACTAAGATTCAAAATTGACGGAGAAATCAAATCATTAACGGATGTACAAACATTGAGGAAATTCGCCACAACAAGACCAGCTCTACAGGAAATACTTCAACCTGTTCTGCACACTGACCACCACAATGGATCAGCAGCAAAGTAAGAACTCAGAAATTAAAGGACAGAACCTAACCTCCACACTGATGCAAAAGATAAAAATAAGCAATGGACTCTCACAAAATAAGACGAAAAGAATACTACCACACTTACCAAATATCTCAATAAATGTTAATGGCTTGAATTCCCCACTGAAGAGACATAGATTGGTTGACTGCATGAATAAACACAAGCCATCCATTTGCTGTCTGCAAAAAACACACCTGGCTTCAAAAGACAAATTAAAGCTCCAAGTCAAGGGTTGGAAGACAATTTTTCAGGCAAATGGAATTCAGAAGAAAAGAGGAATCGCAATCTTATTTTCAGATACATCTGGATTTAAAGCAACTAAATTCAAAAAAGACAAAGATGGTCACTTTATATTGGTAAAGGGAAAACTACAACAAGAAGACATTTCAATTCTAAATATCTATGCCCCCAATTTAATGCCCCCAGATACTTGAAACAGACCTTACTCAGTCTGAGCAATATGATATCTGATAATACCATAATAACAGGGGATCTTAACACTCCTCTTACAGAGCTGGACAGATCCTCTAAACAGAAATTAAACAAGGATATAAGAGACTTAAATGAGACCCTAGAACAACTGTGCTTGATAGACGCATATAGAACACTCCATCCAAAAGATAAAGAATATACATTCTTCTCATCACCCCATGGAACATTCTCCAAAATTGATCTTATCCTGGGACACAAAACAAATATCAACAGAATCCAAAGAATTGAAATTTGACCTTGTATCTTCTCAGACCATAAGGCACTAAAGGTGGAACTCAACTCTAACAAAAATGCTCGACCCCACCCAAAGGCATAGAAACTAAACAATCTTCTGTTGAATAACAGATGGGTGAAGGAAGAAATAAAACAGGAAATCATTAACTTGCTTGTGCATAACAACAATGAAGACACAAGCTACCAAAACCTGTGGGATACTGCAAAAGCAGTTTTGAGAGGAAAATTCATCGCTTTAGATGCCTACATTTGAAAAACAGAAAGAGAGCACATCTTATGGAATTGGAAAAAGAACAATCTAAGCCTAAACTCAGTAGAAGAAAAGAAATATCCAAAATCAAATCAGAGATCAATGAAATTGAAAACAAAAAAATCATTCAGAAAATTAATGAAACAAGGAGTTGGTTTTTTGAAAAAATAAATAAAATAGATAAACCATTGGCCAGACTAACGAGGAATAGAAAAGTAAAATCTCTAGTAACCTCAATCAGAAACGATAAAGGGGAAATAACAACTGATCCCACAGAGATACAAGAGATCATCTCTGAATACTACCAGAAACTCTATACCCAGAAATTTGACAATGTGAAAGAAATGGATCAATATTTGGAATCACACCCTCTCCCTAGACTCAGCCAGGAGGAAATAGAGCTCTTGAACAGAGCAATTTCAAGCACTGAGATCAAAGAAACAATAAAAAAATCTTCCAACCAAAAAATGCCCTGGTCCAGATGGCTTCACTCCAGAATTCTATCAAACCTTCAAGGAAGAGCTTATTCCTGTACTGCAGAAATTATTCCAAAAAATTGAGGAAGAAGGAATCTTCCCCAACACATTCTATGAAGCAAACATCACCCTGATACCAAAACCAGGAAAAGACCCAAACTAAAAGGAGAATTTCAGACCAATCTCACTCATGAAAATAGATGGAAAAATTCTCAACAAAATCCTAGCCAATAGATTACAGCTTATCATCAAAAAAGTCATTCATCATGATCAAGTAGGCTTCATCCCAGGGATGCAAGGCTGGTTTAACATACCCAAGTCCATAAACGTTATCCACCATATTAACAGAGGCAAAAATAAAGATCATATGATCCTCTCAATAGATGTAGAAAAAGCATTTGATAAAATTCAGCATCCTTTTCTAATTAGAACACTGAAGAGTATAGGCATAGGTGGCACATTTCTAAAACTGATTGAAGCTATCTATGACAAACCCACAGCCAATATTTTACTGAATGGAGTAAAACTGAAAGCTTTTCCTCTTAGAACTGGAACCAGACAAGGTTGTCCTCTGTCACCTTTACTATTCAACATAGTGCTGGAAGTTCTAGCCAATACAATTAGGCAAGACAAGGAAATAAAGGGAATCCAAATGGGAGCAGAGAAGGTCAAACTCTCCCTCTTTGCTGACGACATGATCTTATACTTAGAGAACCCCAAAGACTCAACCACAAGACTCCTAGAAGTCATCAAAAAATACAGTAATGTTTCAGGATATAAAATCAATGTTCACAAGTCAGTAGCCTTTGTGTACACCAATAACAGTCAAGATGAGAAGCTAATTAAGGACACAACTCCCTTCACCATAGTCTCAAAGAAAATTAAATACCTAGGAGCATATCTAATGAAGGAGGTAAAGGACCTCTATAAAGAAAACTATGAAATCCTCAGAAAGGAAATAGCAGAGGATATTAACAAATGAAAGAACATACCATGCTCATGGATGGGAAGAATCAACATTGTTAAAATGTCTATACTTCCCAAAGCAATCTACCTATTCAATGCCATTCCTATCAAAATAACAACATCGTACTTTCAAGATTTGGAAAAAATCATTCTGCGTTTTGTATGGAAACGGAAAAAAACCCATATAGCTAAGACAGTTCTCTGTAACAAAAATAAAGCTGGGGGCATCAGCATACCAGATTTTAGTCTGTACTACAAAGCCATAGTGCTCAAGACAGCATGGTAGTGGCACAAAAACAGAGACATAGACACTTGGAATCGAATTGAAAACCAAGAAATGAAACTAACATTTTACAACCACCTTATCTTTGATAAACCAAACAAGAACATACCTTGGGGGAAAGACTCCCTATTCAATAAATGGTGTTGGGAGAACTGGATGTCTACATGTAAAAGACTGAAACTGGACCCACACCTTTCCCCACTCACAAAAATTGATTCAAGATGGATAAAGGACTTAAACTTAAGGCATGAAACAATAAAAATCCTCCAAGAAAGCATAGGAAAAACACTGGAAGATATTAGCCTGGGGAAAAACTTCATGAAGAAGACTGCCATGGGAATTGCAACAACAACAAAAATAAACAAATAGGACTTCATTAAACTGAAAAGCTTCTGTACAGCTAAGGAGACAATAACCAAAGCAAAGAGACAACCTACACAATGGGAAAGGTTATTTGCATATTTTCAATCAGACAAAAGCTTGATAACCAGGATCTATAGAGAACTCAAATTAATCCACATGAAAAAAGCCAACAATCCCTTATATCAATGGGCAAGAGACATGAATAGAACTTTCTCTAAAGACGACAGACGAATGGCTAACAAACACATGAAAAAATGTTCATCATCTCTACATATTAGAGAAATGCAAATCAAAACAACCCTGAGATATCATCTAACCCCAGTGAGAATGGCCCACATCACAAAATCTCAAAACTGCAGATGCTGGCGTTGATGTGGAGAGAAGGGAACACTTTTGCACTGGTGGGACTGCAAACTAGTGCAATCTTTCTGGAAGGAAGTATGGAGAAACCTCAAAGCACTCAAGCTAGACCTCCCATTTGATCCTGCAATCCCATTACTGGGCATCTACCCAGAAGGAAAGAAATCCTTTTATCATAAGGACACTTGTACTAGACTGTTTATTGCAGCTCAATTTACAATCGCCAAAATGTGGAAACAGCCTAAATGCCCACCGACCCAGGAATGGATTAACAAGCTGTGGTATATGTATACCATGGAATACTATTCAGCCATTAAAAAAAGGGAGACTTTACATCCTTCGTATTAACCTGGAGGGACATGGAAGATATTATTCTTAGTAAAGCATCACGAGAATGGAGAAGCATGAATCCTATGTACTCAATTTTGATATGAGGACAATTAATGACAATTATGGTTATTTGGGGGGAAACAGAAAGAGGGAAAGAGGGAGGTGGTTGGGGCCTTGGTGTGTGTCACACTTTATGGGGGCAAGACATGATTTTCGAGGGACTTTACCTAACAATTGCAACCAGTGTAACCTGGCTTATTGTACCCTCAATGAATCCCCAACAATAAAAAAAAAAAAAAAAAAAAAAAAGAAAATCTTGATAGTAGTGGGAGGAGACAAGATGGCTGACTGAAGCCAGCTTTCCACAGAGACTCCCGTCCAGAAGGAGAGTTAAAGGACAAAAATTCAGCAAGTAACCAGGTGGATTTGAGCTGCACTAAGAGAGAAGGTTGAAGAACGCAAGTCAACCCCGCTGAGGCGAGCTGTGACCACAAGGATACAAACAAAAGGTACAAAATCCATCACCAAGCGTACGGGAGTCCCCTCCCCCATGAGAATGGCTCAGAGTGCCCCACAAACAAGCCAGCAGAGTTCAAAGGTCCTCCCACTACACTCCACGGGAGAGACCCTCTAAAAACTGGACCTGCCTCCCCTACTAGGGTGACACGGCATCCTCCTCCCGGGCATAAAACTGTATAAACTGTATATAGGCTCTACCTGGAATTCTGAGCTCCCAGCGCTCCCCTACGCTCACACTGGGGTCTGGAGGACAGTCCTGGTCGGTCGGCGGAGTGGGGACTGCACCAGAGTGGCAGTTCCCTGAGGCACAGTGCGACAGCCGTCTTTTGGTGACAATACGGCCAGGCATAAAACTGTGTAAAGCTGTGTATGTGAACAGCTTAAACTGTCCTCTAAAGAGGCATAGGTTAGCTGACTGGATACAAAAACTCAGGCCAGATATCTGTTGCATACAAGAGTCACATCTTAACTTAAAAGACAAATACAGACTCAGGGTGAAAGGATGGTCATCCATATTTCAGGCAAATGGTAATCAGAATAAAGCAGGTGTTGCAATTTTATTTGCAGATACAATAGGCTTTAAACTGACAAAAGTAATTAAGGAAAAGAATGGTCACTTCATATTTGTTAAGGGTAATACTCACTATGATGAAATCTCAATTATTAATATCTATGCACCCAACCAGAATGCACCTCAATTTATAAGTGAAACTCTAACAGACATGAGCAACTTGATTTCTTCCAACTCCATAATGTCGGAGATTTCAAGACTCCTTTGGCAGTGATGGATCGATCCTCCAACAAAAAGCTAAGTAAAGAAATCTTAGATTTAAATCTAACCATCCAGCATTTAGATTTAGCAGATATCTACAGAACATTTCATCCCAACAAAACTGAATACACATATTTCTCATCAGCCCACGGAACTTACTCCAAATTGATCATATCTTAGGTCACAAGTCTAAACTCAGTAAATTTAAAGGAATAGAAATTATTCCATGCATCTTCTCGGACCACCAAGGAATAAAACTTGAGCTGAGTAACAACGGGAATCTGGATACTCATACAAAAACATGGAAGTTAAATAACCTTATGCTGAATGATAGCTGGGTCAGAGATGAGATCAAGAAGGAAATTGCCAAATTTTTGGAACAAAATGACAATGAAGACACGAACTATCGGAAGCTCTGGGACACTGCAAAGGCAGTTCTAAGAGGGAAATTTATAGCACTGCAAGCCTTCCTCAAGAGAACGTAAAGAGAGGAAGTTAACAACTTAATGGGACATCTCAAGCAACTAGAAAAGGAAGAATATTTCAACCCCAAACCCAGTAGAAGAAAAGAAATAACCAAAATTAGAGCAGAATTAAATGAAATTGAAAACAAAAGAATAATACAACAGATCAATAAATCAAAAAGCTGGTTTTTCAAAAAGGTCATAAAATAGATAAACCTTTGGCCAACCTAATCAGGAAAAAAAGAGTAAAATCTCTAATCTCATCAATCAGAAACAACAAAGACGAAATAACAACAGACTCCTTGGAAATCCAAAAAATCCTTAATGAATATTACAAGAAACTTTATTCTCAGAAATATGAAAATCTGAAGGAAATTGACCAATACTTGGAAGCATGTCACCTTCCAAGACTTAGCCAGAATCAAGTGGAAATGTTGAACAGGCCCATATCAAGTTCAAATAGCATCACCATACAAAACCTCCCTAAAAAGAAAAGCTCGGGACCAGATGGTTTCACGTCTGAATTCTACCAAACCTTTAAAGAGGAATTAGTACCTGTGTTACTTAACCTGTTCCAAAAGGTAGAAAAAGAAGGAAGACTACCCAACACGTTCTATGAAGCAAACATCACCCTGATCCCCAAACCAGGGAAAGACCCAACAAGAAAAGAAAATTATAGACCGATATCACTAATGAATATAGATGCAAAAATATTCAACATGATCCTAACAAACAGAATCCAGAAACACATCAAACAAATTATACATCATGACCAAGTTGGTTTTATCCCAGGATCTCAAGGCTGGTTCAATATACGTAAATCTATAAATGTAATCCAGCACATAAACAAATTAAAAAACAAAGACCATATGATTCTCTCAATCGATGCAGAAAAAGCTTTTGATAATATCCAGCATCCCTTCATGATCAGAACACTTAAGAAAATCGGTATAGAAGGGACATTTCTTAAACTGATAGAGACCATCTACAGCAAACCCACAGCCAATATCATATTGAATGGAGTTAAATTGGAATCATTTCCACTCAGATCAGGAACCAGACAAGGCTGCCCATTGTCTCCATTGCTTTTTAATATTGTAATGGAAGTTTTAGCCACTGCAATTAGGGAAGAAAAGGCGATCAAGGGTATCCATATAGGGTCAGAAGAGATCAAACTTTCACTCTTTGTGGATGATATGATAGTATATCTGGAAAACACTAGGGACTCTACTACAAAACTCTTAGAAATGATTAAGGAATACAGCAGCATCTCAGGTTACAAAATCAACATTCATAAATCGGTAGCCTTTATATATACCAACAACAGTCAAGTTGAAAAAACAGTTAAAGACTCTATCCCATTCACAGTAGTGCCAAAGAAGATGAAATATTTGGGAATTTATCTAACAAAGGACGTGAAAGATCTCTATAAAGAGAACTATGAAACTCTAAGAAAAGAAATAGCTGAAAATATTAAGAAATGGGAAAACATACCATGCTCATGGCTGGGAAGAATCAACATAGTTAAAATGTCTATAGTACCCAAAGCAATATATAATTTCAATGCAATCCCTATAAAAGCTCCACTGTCATACATTAAAGATCTGGAAAAAACAATACTTCGTTTTATATGGAATCAGGAAAAACCTCGAATAGCCAAGACATTACTCAGAAATAAAAACAAAGCAGGAGGAATTACGCTACCAGACCTCAGACTATACTACAAATCAATAGTGATCAAAACAGCATGGTATTGGCCCAAAAACAGAGAGGTAGATGTCTGGAATAGAATAGAGAATCAAGAGATGAATCTAGCTACTTACCGTTATTTAATCTTTGACAAGCTAATTAAAAACATTCAGTGGGGAAAAGATTCCCTATTTAACAAATGGTGCTCCGTGAACTGGCTGGCAACCTGTAAAAGACTGAAAGTGGACCCACACCTTTCACCATTAACTAAGATAGACTCTCACTGGATCAAAGATTTAAACTTAAGACATGAAACTATAAAAATACTAGAGGAGAGTGCAGGGAAAACCCTTGAAGAAATCAGTATGGGCGAGTATTTTATGAGGAGGACCCCTGGGCAATTGAAGCAGCTTCAAAAATACACCTCTGGGACTTGATCAAACTAAAAAGCTTCTGCACAGCCAAGAACACAGTAAGTAAAGCAAGCAAACAGCCCTCAGAATGGGAGAAGATATTTGCAGGTTATGTCTCCGACAAAGGTTTAATAACCAGAATCCACAGAGAACTCAAACGCATTAGCAAGAATAGAACAAGGGATCCCATCGCAGGCTGGGCAAGGGATTTGAAGAGAAACTTCTCTGAAGAAGACAGGCGTGCGGCCTTCAGACATATGAAAAAATGCTCATCATCTTTAATCATCAGAGAAATGCAAATCAAAACTACTTTGAGATACCATCTAACTCCAGTGAGACTAGCCTATATCACAAAATCCCAAGACCAGAGATGTTGGCGCGGATGTGCAGAAAAGCACTTTTGCACTGCTGGTGGGAATGCAATTTAATAGATTCCTTTTGGTAAGAGATATGGAGAACACTTAGAGATCTAAAAATAGATCTGCCATTCAATCCTGTAATTCCTCTACTGGGCATATACCCTGAAGACCAAAAATCACATCATAACGAAGACATTTATACCAGAGTGTTTATTGCAGCCCAATTCATAATTGCTAAGTCATGGAAGAAGCCCAGGTGCCCATCGATCCACAAATGGATTAATAAATTTTGGTATATGTACACCATGGAATATTATGCAGCTTTAAAGAAAGATGGAGACTTTACCTCTTTCATGTTTACATGGATGGAGCTGGAACTTATTCTTCTTAGTAAAGTATCTCAAGAATGGAAGAGAAAGTACCCAATGTACTCAGCCCTACTATGAGACTAATTTAGGGTTTTCACATGAAAGCTATAACCCAGTGACAACCTAAGAATAGGGGGAAGGGGGAAGGGAGGGGAGGGAGGGGGAAGTTGAGTAGAGGGAAGGGGATTGGTGAGATTACACCAGCGGTGCATCTTACAAGGGTATATGTGAAACTTGGTAAACAGTCTGTGAAGCTAGTGAATGATGCCCCGTGATCATATCAATGTACACAGCTATGATATAATAAAAAAAAGAAAATCTTGATAGTAGAATTTTATAAATATAGGCTTTATTTGAAACCTGGGTCAAGAAGATTGGTTTCAAATATGGTATATATTTGTAATTATATCGCCAAACCTACCACTATTCTACTTCTGTTGCTGGGTTAAATACTTTCATCATTAGGTGTATAAATAGCTTAATGTATATGGAAATTGTCTGATATATAAAACTGATTTCACTAAAGGATAAAGTGCATTGTTATTAAATGGAATAAAGAATATTTCACAGAATATAAATTACCCTAAAATAATTGAAACACCAATCATTCTCAAAAATGTCAACATCAATAGAATTTAAAATACACGGGCAATGACTAAAGCTTGTAATAAATAAATGATTATAAAGAGAGTAATTACTTTAAAAAATTAATCCATTTACTTATTTTAACCTGTGTTTATTTAGCACTACATTAGAGCCAGATTAGATGTTGATGATACCATAGTTAATTGTTTACAGATAAATTGAATTTGTGCTCTGTGTTTCTGGGTTACTACATATTTAGGCTACTTTAAAATTGAATTTATTAAGACATATTTCACTCTCACATGTATCATAATATGTATGACTAATTATCTGATTGCTCCATTTGTAAACTTAACACAAAATACATATTTATTAAACAGTATACAGAAATATTGGAAGACCTTGAATACTATCCTACTTGCATCAATTGAGGCAACTTTTTGAAACCTTAGTGAAAGCTGCATAAGTATTTGATTATCTATTAACAGAATCAGTCTTATACCACAAAGTCAGTAAATTAATTTTATCCCGAAGAGTTAAATTCTGTTAGCATAAAACTGTATAAAGAAGATTATGACAACATTTTATAAATTGACTGTAAATAAACCTGTCATTTCCTCATGGGGGAGGACATGATATCCACTTCTACATATAACTGTCCCATCATACTCTGTTTCCTGGATACAGAATGTATTTTAAAGAAATCTAATGAAGAATTAATTTTTTGGAAACAGCAAAAAAACTGGCTATGATGATGCAAATCTGAATATAAATTGAATTCAATTAAACTGGAGTAGATGCACATAATGAAGAAAAGTTTACCTGGAATGCTGAAAAAAATAATTAGATATTTCTCAATTGTATAAAAAACTATTCCTTTGGGCGGCACCTGTGGCTCAGTCGGTAAGGCGCCGGCCCCATATACCGAGGGTGGCGGGTTCAAACCCGGCCCCGGCCAAACTGCAACCAAAAATAGCCGGGCGTTGTGGCGGGCGCCTGTAGTCTCAGCTACTCGGGAGGCTGAGGTAAGAGAATCGCTTAAGCCCAGGAGTTGGAGGTTGCTGTGAGCTGTGTGAGGCCACGGCACTCCACCAAGGGCCATAAAGTGAGACTCTGTCTCTACAAAAAAAAAAAATAAATAAATAAAAAACTATTCCTTAGCCATGCATAAATTAGATCTACCCATTAAGAGATGATATTAGTGATGATTCAATTTTTTTAATGTGCAGAGATATGTACTATTTAAGTTTTTATTTCAGAATATCATGGGAGTACATATGTTTTGGCAACCTGAATTGCTTTTGTGCAGTTTGAGTCAAAGTTGTAAGTGTGCCCATCACCCACATAGTTTGCTTATCAGGTATTAATTTACCCCTCTTTTTCTTCTCCCTCTCACCTGCTTGTTTTCCACTGGGTTTTACTAACTAATGTGCATATGTGTATTGATCAGTTAGTTCTAGTGTAATAGTGAATACTTTTATGGTGATTGTTTATGGACTTCACTTAGAAGAATGGTTTCCAGTTCTATAGAGTTTGTTACATATATTTATGGCTGAGTAGTACTCCAATGTGTACATAGGCCATATTTTATTAATTCTTTCATGTGTTGATGGGCACACGCATTGATTCCACATCTTTGTGATTGTGAATTGTGCTGCATTAAATATTTGAGTGCAGGTGTATGGAAACTAGAAAGGAGATATCTCAAAGAATTAAAAGTAGACCTGCCATTTGACTCAGCAATCCCACTACTGGGTATTTACCCAAGTGAGGATTCATTCTTATTTTTTTATTCTCATTAAACTTTGTTTTAATGGGTCTCAATATTCTGTGACAGATTTTTGGTCAAGTTATTTCCATTAACAATTACTGATTTTAAAAACCAATAACTTAAAACTGCCACACACAAAGAAACTAATGGTCCACAAAACATTCTCCTTTCCTTCTGAAGATTTTACAATGCCTTGTTATCATTAATCAGTCTATTATTACTAAACTTAAATGGCCAATTGAAAAAACAATTCTGAGACCGCTCTTCCACCACCGATTAAGACTGGGGTGGCAGGTATTAGAAATAATATTCATTTAGCCTTCTGAGCTTTCTGAGCAGACTTGGTGATGTTGCCAGCTCTGGCAGCCTTCTCGTCTGCTGCTTTGATGACACCAACAGCAACTATCTGTCTCATGTCACGAACAGCCAAACAACCCAGAGGAGGATAGACTGAGAAGCTCTCAACACACATGCACTTGCCAGGAGCCATATCAACGATGGCAGCATCACTATATTTTAAGAATTTAGGGCCATCTTCCAGCTTCTTACCAGAGTGGCAATCAATCTTTTCCTTCAACTCAGTAAACTTGCAGGCAACATGAACTGTCTGACAATCCAGTATAGGAGCATAGAGAGCACTAATTTGGCCTGGATGGTTCAGGATGATCACCTGAGCAATGAAGTGGCTGCTGCCATGAGTGGGTCATGTTTTTTATCACCAGCAACGTTACCACAACGAATATCTTTTACAGACACGTTCTTGACATTGAAGTACACATTGTCTTGTGGAAAGGCTTCACTCAAAGCTACATGGTGGATTTCAACTGACTTTACTTCATTTGTAACATTGATGAGTGCAAAGGTGACCACCACGCTGGGTTTGAGAATACCAGTCTCCACTTGACCCAGAGGGACAGTACCAATACCACCAATTTGTAGATATTGGGCAGATTCAAGGGATTGCCAATTGGATAAGTTGGTGCCAGAATGAAATCCAGAGCTTCAAGCAGTGTGGTTCCTCTGGCATTGCCAGAGTTTCCAGGTGACTTTCTATCCCTTGAACGAAAGCATATTAGCACTTGGCTCAAACCAGAAATTGGCACAAATGCTATGGTGCTAGTGCTGTAGCCAATTTGCTTAATATAAATGCTGACCTCTTTAATGATTTTCTCATATCTCTTCTGCTTGTAGGGCAGCTTAGTGGAATCCATTTTGTTAACACCAATAATTAGTTTCACAACCAGTGTGGAAGCCAGAAGGGCATGCTCATGGGTATGCCTATTCTTTGAGATACCAGCTTCAAATTCACCAACAGCAGCAGCCAATAATCAGGACAGCATCATCAGCCAGAGATGTGCCTATAGTCAGGTTTTTGGTAAAGTCTCTGTGTTCTGGGGCATCAATGATACTCATATAATATTTGCTGGTTTCAAATTTCCACGGAGAGATATCAATGGTGATACAACATTCACACTTGGCCTTGAGTTTATCCAAGACCCAGGCATACTTGAAGGAGCCCTTTCCCATCTCAGCAGAGATTTCTTTTTCAAATTTCTCAATGGTTCTCTTGTCAGTGCCACCACATTTGTAGATCAGATGGCCAGTAGTGGTGGACTTTCCTGAATCTGTGTGTCAAATGTTGATGATGTTGCTAAGAGTCTTTTCCTTTCCCATTTGGATAATATGGGCAGTTTTCACAACACCTATGTTCTGGCAGCAAACCCATTGTGAAAAAAGCTGATGGCATCATTAAAAAAAAATAAAATCACCACAGTGTTTTGATCCATACAGAGGTCCTAAATACATATTTTTTCTGAGTTTAATTTAGGTATTTTTGCAGTTTAGAGCGATGCATTCTATTTCTTTATAGAAATGGCAAGGTCAAAAATGGCACCTTTTCAATTTATGTAAACAATAACCTATACAGAAATAATTAATTTTTTAAGGGCAATGAATAGTATTGTTTGTTACTAATCCTTGGTGTAAACAATCTGAATATTTTCTCTGCATATTTAAGAAGAAAATTAACGTTAAATTTCACAGGGCATGGGGAAATGAGTTTTTTTTTTTTTACCTTTTATTTATTCACACAGACCCTGTCCACTATGCCTAGTACAGTGTATTTATTATAGTACATGATTATGAAATGAGTGTATGTAATAGGTTATCAAATTGAAAAAATTAGAAAGGCAAAATTGAGCTTCTACATTTTCTGAGAAAATGAGAAAATAAAGAGGATATAGATGTATCTTTTACTTTCTAAATTTAAATAGTAGTAGTAATAATAATAAAATAATAGTAACTGCTAATTCTGGAAAAATGAGTGAATGAAATAAAATAATATCCAAACCATCTACAATACTATTTTCAATTGCATTTTTTGTTTATCTATGAAAAATAAAAACAATTGAATTATGTTCACTAAATTGTGCCACAAATTGCTGTAGTTTAAAAAGATTTCAAAGAGATAACCACATGAACATGATGACCTAAAATGAAATTTTATGAGTAGCTTGTAGCATATTTTAACTTGACTTGAAAAAATATTTTAAGGAGTGTTTGCTACTATAGGGACTTTTTTTTCTTGTTGGAATTTATTTCTTTTTCTATAATAGTACTAGGATTTTTTTAAACATTTATCAATAAATTTCCATCTAAATATTCTGAAATAAATTCTGAAAAGCAAAAGCATGGATTGTGTTACATGAAAATTAGCATAGATATGTGCATTAAGTTGCTGTGAGCCGTGTGACGCCACGCGGGCGGTACAGTGAGACTCTGTCTCTACAAAAAAAAAAAAAAAAATTAAAAAAAAAAAGATATATACCTCTACAAATGGTAGTACCAAATATAATTAAAAGAAAGCGTAATATGTCTAAACTAATAATTTTGAATGATTAGATGAAAAATTGAAATTTTTGCCCCAATCAAAAGTGAAATTATCTCTTCATTTTTACCTATTCACAGAAGAATTACCAACATACACTGTTTATCTCTCAATCTAAAGAGACAGATATGCCCTTATGATAGTTAAATTTATGTGTCAATTTAGACGTGTATTTGGATTAAAATGAACAAAAATTAAAATTAAATGAACTGGTGAACTTTGAGTAAAGAAGATTGCTCTTCATACTACAGATAAAGTTCATGCTATTAGTTTAAGATGTGAATAGGTTAAAAAAAAAAAAAAAGACCATCAGTCTCCCTTATCAAGAGGGAATTCTTCACTAGACTATCTCCATATTTGACCTAAACCAGGTCTCCAACTTGCTGTGAAACATTAGCTCTCCTGAATCTCCAAACTGATGGCCTATGTGGCATATTTTGAATTTGACATCCAATGTAATTGCCAATTCCTTATGTCAGTTTACACATAAGTGTAGTGTATGTATATACATGTAAATTATGTATATAAGATACCATTTGTTCTGCTTCTTGAGACCTATGACCTAAGTAACTCCCAAAATCATTTTAATGAAAATTATATTTATTTATAGGGCCCTGGTGTCTGACATTATAGTACCAACAAAAGTGATTGCATCCTGTGAGCAAAATTAATCAGAATGTCATAGGGCCATGTTTTTAGACAATTTTTTTGATCAAATCTTTATGCCCCCTCATGGGGATACATCACGTGGATACTGTCATAAAAATCATGTGACCCTCAGAATAAAGTAGATCTTATCACTGCTACATCATAAAAAATTTTAATCATGCTATAATTTATATTTAAACAAGTTTATGTTTCTTTCCGTATTTGATTTTTAAAACCTTTAGCTACAATAATTAGTCTAACTATAACTTGCTGTCTTGTATTAATAAGCAAGTCAAAATAATCTTAATGGTTTATGAAAACCCAATTTACTTCTTTCTCATGCTAAATTTTCATCGTGATAAAAATGCATCTCTGCTTTATGTTATTTTCCCATCAGGTCCAGGATGAAGAAGCAGACTGTCTTTGGGGCTTGCCTTTGCTCAGAAGAGGAAAAAAGAAAAAAAGGTAACTGAGATTTGACTTTTAAAACTTCAGAACTGACACCAACCACTTCCACAACTAATATCATTAACAACTAAGATGATTTATATGAACTGTCCTGATTTCAAAATTCAGAGGTGTATAACTAGTCTGAGATGACTGGGTGGGGATGGAAGTATGATTCTCCTGCAAAGACAGTCACAACGATCAATTGACAGCCCTGATGCTGATAGGATGTGGCAGTATAATTCTTCCTCAGGAAGACCAGTGAGTGTTTTGAATGATTTAGCACATATTTGAAGTTAATACAACTGAAAGCACTATACACTTTATCTTTGTTGGAATTTTTTGCAGTGGGTTTTTGGTTTTTGGCATTTGAAGAATGAATTATGGATTCATATGGATTATATGAATTAGTGACAAGACAGAATTTATTTGATAGAGAAAAGAGCACAGATGGAATGAGTGGTAATAAACTTTTTGGTAGCAGCGGGGTACATTTTACGTGGGAAATTTATGTGTTTTGTTGTTGGTTAGGGGTCTATACATTGTAAGTAAGGAGGTTTGAGAGTAAAAATTATTTTTGATTAAGAATTGATAGATAGAAAATATTTTTTTGTTGATTATTGAATGAATGTATTAATGAATGAATGTGGTTTTTTGTTAACTTTTGTTTTAGGTAAAGTAGTAGAGTGTATGTTTTTTGTATCATTATCAATGGATTGAAGTTACAAAAGTGGTATTTTCCCTCACTAGAAAAATATTCTTAATAGTAGCCACAATAATGAGACTTAGTTAAGCTAAAAAGCTTCTGCACAGCTAAGGACATAACAATTGAAGTAAATAGATAACCTTCACTATGGTAAAAAGATATTTGCATGTTATGATTCTGACAAAGGGTTGATAACTAGAATATACAGAGAAATCAAACTAATCAACAGAAAAAGAGCAAACAATCCCATCTATTACTGGGCAAGAGACACGAACAGAAACTTTTCTGAAGAAGACAGATGAATAGCCAATAAACATATGAAAAAAAATGCTCATCATCCATAATCATCAGAGAAATGCAAATCAAAACCACCTAGAGATATGACCTAACTCCAGTGAGAATAGCCCACAGCACAAAGTCCCAAAGCTGCAGATGCTGGCACAAATGCGCTGAGAGGGGAATACTTTTACACAGTTGATGAGATTGCAAACTAACATAGCCTCTTTGAAAAGAAGTATGGAGAATACTTAAAGAACTGAAAATAGACCTTCCATTTTATCCTGCAATCCCATTAGTAGATCTTTACCCAGAAGAAAATAAAAATCATTTTAACATAAGGACATTTGCACTAGACTTTTTATCATAGCTCAATTTACAATTCTAAAATGTGAAATCAACCCAAGTGCCTATCAACCCAGGAGTGGATGAATAAACTGTGGTATATGTATACCATGGAATACTACTCAGCGTTAAAAAAGATAAAGACTTCACATCTTTTGCATTAACCTGGACTGAGTTGGAGGACATTTTCTTTACTAAAGTATCACAAGGATAGAAAAGGAAATATCCAGTGTATTCAATACTAATATGAAGCCAAAAATGAACTACTGCATGCCCACACAAGAAAGAAACTAAATTTAATTCAAGTAGGGGGAGAGGGAAAGAGGATTGGTGTGCTGTTTCCTAATGGGCACCATGTAAAAATATATGGCACACCTCCTGGGAACACCACTACAACAGAGACCTTGCCTAAGCATTATAGCCTCATATTAATCTGAAATTTTAAAAAAGAGTAGCCATAGTACAATAACAACTGCCTAATGGAAGTGTGAGTTTTAAAGGTGACAATTACTAAGTTGTCTTTAAATATTTCAATATGAATCTAATAATCATATCTCAAACACGGTTATATTAAAATCTGCTGGAATCAGAAATATTCCATTTTAATAATGTGACAATTGCATGTACTCCTTATTTAGAGTACTTTGTTCTTAAGAAGTTGGGAAAGAAGAATGAGATGAATAAAAAAAAGTTGAAGAGATGAATAAAGAGGAAGATAAACAAGAGGTGAGGGAAATAGAAATAAAAACCTTAATTCAGAAATAAAACTCTTCTTACCAGAGCTAATTTTATTTTATGTAAAATCACAGTGATGTAGGAGAAAAGACAAATTAAGGCATAGTGGGAGACAGAAACTTGTATACTTTTGTAGAAAATATATTTATTTAAAAACATAGAAGAGAATTGACAGATACTATGTAGGTAAATTAAGAGATGTTCTGTAGTTAAATAACATCATGATTTTTATTTATTTCAAGTGACAGTTAATAAAATTCGGGGAAATACACCATTATTCTCAGAAATGATTTTTCCTCTTTTACTTTATGCAAAAAATATTTTCTTTCTTTAATGAGTTTAGTTAAATTGCTAATCTTGTCAATGACTTTTACTCCAAAGTGGTTTTAAATGAAACATTGGGACATTTAGGAATGGGCACATGTTTTGTAATGATACAGATTTGAATTGAAATGTTGAGTGGAAAAGTACCTGTAATTATGCATTAATAGACACTCTCTGAATCTCAGTTACTTCTACAAAATAGTGATAAATACCACATTTTAATTTATTATATATATAGATTTTTAATGTTTGCTTTATCACAACTTCTCTCAGTTGATATTTTCTCCAGCCTTATAAACAATTACAACTAAGAAGATTAATTCTATAAGAAATAGATAGCCTTTTCTATATAATTTCAACTGAAAATAATATTAATTGGATTTTGTTGTTTCTTTGTACATTTGTGCTTCAAATGTGTTTATACAAATTAAGATTGTATATATTTGCTAATTATAACAAACTAGTGAATATAGTTAAGAAACTATGTTGTTTGGGAACTCTAGGAACATTTTTAAGGACTTTTATTGCTTAATGTTTACAGCATGTCAATCATATACTTTGTTTCTAATTTGATATAAATTGAAGGCTGAAGTGCCATCTTTTCCATATCTTTTTTTCTTACAATCATTTACTTAGTAGAAACAGATGAGCCATTTGCTTGTCTTGAATAACATGCTATACATCTATTTTAATGCATTTTAACCATGAAATTAATTGATAGTTTTAAACAAAGGGATAGATTTATTCCTACAATGAATAAAACACTTAACATTTGCAGCCTATATAAATTATGTCAACACTTCTATTGGCTCTCCATTTTCAGCCTAATATACTGCTAATTTTAAAAGAAATCAATCAAACAATGGATAATGTATCACTTAATCACAGTTCTATATAAATCAGAGCAAAAACATTTTACTTAAACTTTTAAAATTATGTACTAAATAATTTTGTCAAGAGACTTCACCGAACCACGAAGCTTTTGACTTGTTTGATGTATATCTCTTTGAGCTCCCTTTATCATTTTGTACTAGATTATTTTTCCTTTCTTGGAGCCTCACCTATGTCACCAAGTGTGATATCTCTATTATAATTTATTATATGAAGTGTCAAAAATATGTCTGTTAATTCAAAAGGTAAATGACTCTTATTTTATATGTTTTATTACAGACGGTGAAATACAAAGAAGTGATAATCAAATATTAACTTCTGAATATATATATATCCTAATATATAACCTTTTCTGTATAAGTAAAAAGTCCTAGATTAAATTTCATAGAATTCAGAATATCTCAAGGTATCTAGCATTAATATAAGGAAATAAGTATGGGTCAGGATTTATATAATACAAACATTTCTATGATTTTTTTTGCTTAATGAAATGTATTACTTTTCTTGCCTCATCAGTAAAAAAAGCATGCTTTTATTCTATTCTATTTTATTTCACTTTATTAAAAATTGATTTTCCAGTTGGGTTGATTTCAAATCTTTGGTATTGTTTATTGTGCTGCAATTAACATTCAAATGCAAGTGTCTTTTTACTAAAATGACTTCTTTTCCTAGGCTGGTTACAGGTAGTGGAATTGCTGTATCGAATGGTAGGTCTACTTTTAGTTCTTGAGGAATCCCATATTGTTTCACATAGAAGTTGAACTAACGTGCGGTCCCACCAACAATGTATATGTGTTACTTTCTCTCTGTATCCATGCTAGCATGTATTGTTTTCGGACTTTTAAATAAAAGCTATTCTAACAGGAATAAGGTAATATCTTATTGTGGTGTTAATTTGTATTTCCCTGATGATTAGAGATGTTGAACGTTTTTTTCATATGTCTGTTGTTCACTTGTCTATCTTCTTTTCAAAACTTCTGTTCATGTCATCTGACTAATTTTTAATGGGATTGTTTGAGTTGTTTTTTGTTTGTTTGTTTGTTTGTTTTCTGATGTGTTTGAGTTCTTTGTAGATTCTGGATATTAGACTCTTATCAGATGTTCAGTTTGCAAATATTTTCCCCCATTCTGTAGGTTATCGATTTACTCTCTTGATTATTTCCTTAGCTGTGCAGAAGCTTTTCAGTATAGTCAAATATCAGTTATTTATTTTTGTTGTGGCTGTAACTGTCACTGGGGTTTTAGTCATAAATTCATGACCTAGTCTAATATCTAGAAGAGAGTATCCCTTACATATTCTTCTAAAATTCTTAGGATTTCATGTATGCCGTACATTTAAATATTTTATCCATCCTGAATTAATTTTTCAGAGTGGTAAGAAGTAAATGTCCAGTTTCATTCCTTTGCATGGGGCTATCCAATTTACTCAGTACCATTTACTGAATAGAACTTCATTCCTCAGCATGTACCATTGTCTGCTTTGTCAAAGATGTGCTAGCTATAAGTACACAGTTTTATATCTGGGTTCACTACTCTGTTCTATTGGTCCTTGTCTCTATTTTTCTACCAGTATCATGCTGTTTTGGTTACTATACCCTTATGGTATAGTTTGAATTCTGGTAATGTGTTATCTCCAGATTTGTTCTTTTCGCTTATTTAAGACCTTTTTGGCTACTCAGGCTATTTTCTGTTTCTAAATAAAGCATAGAATTAATTTGTCTAGATCTGTAAAATATAACATTTCCATTTTGATGGAAATTGCCTTGAATCTATAAATCACTTTGGGTAGTATGGACTTTTTAACAATGTTAAATGTACAGATTCACAAGCAAGATTCATTTTTCCATTTGTTCTTATCTCTGATTTTGTTATATCAGTGCTTCACAGTTCTCTTTGGAGAGATCTTTCATCTTCTTGGTTAAATATTTTTTTAGGTATTTTATTTTATTTGTAATTATTATGAATGATAGTGAGTCTTTGATTTGACTCTCACCTTGACCGTTATTAAGTACCTAGAAAGCCTATTAATTTTTGTACATTGACATTGTAGCCTGAAACTTTGCTGAATTTATTTCTCAGTTTCAGAAGTCTCTTGGTGGAGTCTTCAAGGTTTTCTAGAGACCAGATCATGCCATCAGTGAAAAGTCATAGCCTGACCTCCTCTTTCTTGTCTGGATACCTTTTTTTGTTTCTCCTTGCCTGATTGCTCTGGATAGGACTTCCAGAAGTATGTGCGATAGAAGTGGTGACAGTGAGCACCAAACTGAATTCAACCAGAATGCTACAAAATAATTTGCCATGACCAGGGATGCAAAGACACTTCACCATATTTATTTATAAATCAATAAATGAGATTCCTCACATAAACAGAAGCAAAAACAAATACCAGAAACCACCTAAACAGATGATCCAACAAATGCATTCAACAAAATTCATCACCCTTTCATGATAAAAACTCTCAATACACTATCACAGAAGGAACAGATCTCAAAATTGTAATAGCCATGTTACAAACCCACAAACCAATACCATCATGCTAAATGAGGAAAAGTTGAAAACATTCCCCTTCAGTACTGAAACAAGAGAAAAATATCATGGATCTTGTATCTTTTGCCTGGTCTCTTTCATTTATTTGCATTACCAACCTGATTTTTCTAAGAATATACATTATGATCCTTGTCAGAGTTCCTAAGAAATAAATGTCTGTCTGTAGATACAAATATTCCTGGCCTAATAGGCATTATATTATCACTGCTGTTTTATTCAAATTATAGAGTCAGCGATGGTTCACTAAATAATAGCAATCACAATATTAATAAATTGATAATATTAGTATATAATGGAAGGATTTGTCACTGATTATAATTTCCCAATTTAATGATTCATTTTCATACAGTATATTGTGTCACTCTATGCAGGAAATATTTTGACCAGTCCTCAATATTATCAGAATAAAATATCTGTCATTTTGCATACTGAAAAAATTAAATTAGTAATTAATATAGTGGAGTCAAGTTATATTATGATTAATATGCATACATATTTAGATCGGTTCAAAATGTACTTAAGATTAAATATGTCTTTATTATATTTCATGTCATTAGTAAATGTACAAATAAATTTTATTTTATAATGCAAAGAATTAAAATTTAAATTAGAAGAGCCAATTCTTATTAACCACTGATACATTTATTTTATTCAAGATTTCATTTTCCATGATTTGGGAGTTTTATTTCATGCTTCTAGTGAAAACCTTATATAACAATGAAAAGTAAAATAAAAAAAATTTCAGCATAAACTTGAAGTTAGAAAATGAGCTAATAACAAAGATAAATTATTTATATTATTTCCAAAATATTAGTAAAAGTTGACAATACAATAAAAATTACTAATTTTCAGTCAAAAGTCAGACGGAATTATTACAGATTTTTAGAACTTAATCAAGTACTGTATTAACATAAATGTGTTTACAGCTGATGCAATTGCACTAGTCTGTTTGAAATATGCCACAATTGAAATATTTTGTGGACAATCAAGTGTTCTACGGAGAGTGAGAATGAGCTGAAAAAAAAAAAAAAAAGTATGGTGCCATGAGATAAGTTTGCCAACCAGTTGTAAATAATAGAAAAGGCTTCCTCAAGTCATAAAAGCTCTTCAAGATCAGTGATCTTTAGCCATAGGCTGACGGTCCTCTGACATCACAGTTATAAATCCAAATGATTTTTTTTTTTTTTGCTTTTTTTCTTATGAGCCACATATGTAATATGTGGATAAGTATTTAATATGTGTAAGGACTCAGTATATCAGTGGGTTATGATATTTAATTGACATCAAATTTAACCAATTAAACAAGCAATCACTGGATCAATACATTTTCAAAGCTACTACAAACAATATGCTGAATAATGTTTCTTAGTAAATTTACATCCTACACCTCTTTGTTATAAAGAAGGAACACCACAGTGTTTCTTAAGGTGAAAACTTATTTTACCACAGTTTACATGTATAAGGTATATTTCATTAATATATTTATACATATACACTATTTATATATAAATAATAAATAATAAAACTAAAAACATTTGTGAAATCATCCTACATTTTGATTTTGAAAAGTTATGAAAAATTGCCATCATGTAAACTGTTACTCAACTTGAATGGATTGCAGACTAAAGGTCAGACATTTTGTAGGAGGTTAATTGAGATTCCATCTCTTTCCATTATCTGAAGATTAAAAGGTGGAATAGTGTTAACAACATAGTTCTGAAAAAGATAGAAATATGCTAGCTTTTCAATACTAGCCCAAACACCGAACTTCTTTATTATCTTTATCTTAAACACTGAAATTCTTCAAATATGAGGTTATTTTTCTAAAATAGCAGTTTTAAAAAAAATCAAGAACATTAGTATTATAACTAAGAAGTCTCTCTAAATTAAACTCAGGAAAGAAAATAAACAGGTTTATTTGTATGCTTTTCATGAATTGTGTTGAAAAATTTTTCTCACCCAATAATGAATCTGAACTGCCTGAACCTAGTAATTAAAAATAGACACACCTGTGAAAAATAGTTTTTTATAATAGGGTTTTATTGGATTTCATGCCCTACTGCCAGCTTTTACCTAAGATGGTACATACATAAATATAGGAAATATTTGAAAATAACAGATTCTGATACTTCCTGTTCAAGTCCATTGATTTGCTAAGACTAACTATTGAGAAATGAGGTAAAAGAGCAAGCATTCAGAATGTAATACTGAGCCCCATAACTCCTGCCTAATAGTATTTCCACAGGTTGCAATGTAAATGCCTGATGTCCTAAAGGAGAATGAAATTATCTTGCTTTGCAATGTAATACAGCAGGATAGAAGTTAGATTATTAAAATAATGATGTAAATCATGAATCATAAATCACACTTGTATTACTTTATGATAGCATGTATAACACGCATTATTCAAGACATGATATAGCAAATTGCACAATATAAAGCAGCACTTCATTAATATATCTATAGCCAATATCTCCCCTCCCCTGGAAAAATTTCTGCTTTGTTGGTGGTGAGGAGATAGAAATTAGAACAAAGCCCAGTTGTATTATGCCTACAAGAAACACGCTTTAAATATAAATGTAAATATAAAGACTTTGGGTTTATGGAATAATGATTGAAAACTATAGGTCATACTAACACAAATCAAAGAAAACCTGCAACAAGACATTTATCTGGTCCCTGTTACTCCATTTGACTGTTACAGAAACATAACTGATGATAAGCTCTGTGGATGAGAATTCTGGGAAAAAACCATACTCTTATATGCTTATGGTAGTTTAAATGCTGTATCCGTAAGACAATGTTTCAGTTTCATTGTAATTACAATTTTAATATTAAAGTTACAAAAATGATTCATTCTTTAAATCACCTGAGAAATATTTTACTAACATATTTTTTTTCTCATTAAAGTCTTTAATTTGGCCATTGTTTACAACAACAACAAAAATAATTGAATAAAATAATCCAAATATCCTTCAGAAAGAGAATGTTGAAATAAATTCCAATGAATCAAATAATATTATAAAGTATTGCTGTTATAAAGGAGGAAGCTCTCCTTCCCTCTCTCTACTCTCTCCTTTCTCCACCCCCCACGATGTACTAGATTATTAATTGCCCACATATTAGAATTGAGTACATAGGATTCTTGTTTCTCCATTCTTGTTATGCTTTACTAAGAAGAATATGTTCTACTTCCATCCAGATTAATACAAATGAAGTAAATTCTCCATCTTTTTTAATGGCTGAATAGTATTCCATGGTGTACAATACCACAGCTTGTTATTCCATTCCTGGGTTGGTGAGCATTTAGGCTGTTTCCACATTTTGATTGTAAATTGAGCTGCGATAAACAGTCTAGTGCAGTTGTCCTTATGGTAAAAGGATTTTTTTCTTCTGGGTAGATGCCCAGTAAGGGATTGCAGGATGAAATGTGAGTTCTAGTTTGAGTTCTTTGAGGGTTCTCCATATTTCATTCCAAAAAGGTTGTTTTAGCTTGTAGTCCCACCAGCAGCATAAAAGTGTTTCCTTCTCTCCACAACAGCATCTGCATTTTTGAGATTTTGTGATGTGGGGCATCCTTGCTGTGGTTAGATGATATCTCATGGTGTTTTTGATTTTCATTTCTCTAATAATTAAGGGGGATGAGCATTTTATAATATGTTTGTTAGCCATTCATCTGTCTTCTTTTTTAAAGAAACCTTTTTGTCTTGAAATCTTACCAGAATTTTATTTTATTTATTTTTTTGATTTATTATTTTTTAATTTTATTTCAGAATATTACAGGGCACACATGTTTTGGTTACACGAATTGCTTTTGTACCATTTGAGTCAAATTTATAAATGTGACCATCACCCAAACAGTGTGCACTGTACACTTAGGTGTGAGGTTGCCCCCTCCTCCCACCTATTTGATTTCCAATGAGTGTAATTTCCATATGTGCACATTAAGTGTTGATCCATTAGCCTTTTGTGATTTTTTTTAAGCCAAATATAAGTTCTCCCTAAAACTATATCTTTTTTTAAATTTTTTAATTATTGTTAAATCATAGCTCTGTACATTAGTGCAATCAAGGGGTACAATGTGCTGGTTCCATATACAATCTGAAATATTCTCATCAAAATGTTCAACATAGCCATCATGGCATTTTCTTAGTTATTGTATGTAGCCTGTACCGATTCTAAGATGCACCATAGGTGTGGCCCCATCCATTACCCTCCCTCCACCCCCATCTCCCCCCTGCCTTCCCCTCCCTTGGCCCTTTCCCCATATTCTTGTGCTATTGATGGGTTATAGCCTTCATATAAAAGCTATAAATTAACTTCATAGCAGGGCTGAGTACATTGGATAGTTTTTCTTCCATTCTTGAGATACTTTGCTAAGAAGAATATGTTCCAGCTCCATCCATGTAAACATGAAAGAGTCTCCATCTTTCTTTAAGTCTTTCATAAAGTCTCCATCTTTCTTTAAGGCTGCATAATATTCCATGGTATACACGTACCACAATGTGCTAGTTCATTCGTGGGTCGATGGGCACTTGGGCATCTTCCATGACTTAGCAATTATGAATTGGGCTGCAATAAACATTTTGGTACAGATGTATTTGTTATATTGTGATTTTTGGTCTTCTGGGTATATACCTAGTAGAGAAATTATTGGATCGAATGGCAGATCTATTTTTAGAACTCTAAGTATTCTCCAAACATCCTTCCAAAAGGAATGTATTAGTGTGCGTTCCCACCAGCAGTGTAGAAGTGTGCCCTTTTCTCCACATCCACGCCAACATCTCTGGTTTGGGATTCTGTCATGTGGGCTACTCTTAATGGGGTTAGGTGATATATCGACATAGTTTTGATTTGCATTTCTCTAATGATTAAGGATGATGTGAATTTTTTCATGTGTCTGAAGGCTGTGCACCTGTCTTCTTTAGAGAAGTTTCTCTTCAAGTCCTTTGCATACCCTGAGATGGGATCACTTGTTCTTTTCTTGCTAATACATTTGAGTTCTCTGTGGATTCTGGTTATTAAACCTTTATCAGAGGTATAACCTGCAAATATTTTCTCCCATTCTGAGGGCTGTCTGCTTGCTTTATTTACTATGTACTTGGCTGTGCAGAAGCTTTTTAGTTTGATCAGGTCCCAGTAATGAATTTTTGATATGGCTTCAATTGCCTGGGGAGTCCTCCTCATAAAATATTCACCTAGGCCAATTCCTTCAAGACTTTTCCCTGCACTTTCTTCAAGTATTTTTATAGTTTCATGTCTTAAATTTAAATCTTTTATCCAGTGAGAGTCCATCTTAGTTAATGGTGAAAGGTGTGGGTCCAGTTTCAGTCTTTTACAGGTCACCAGCCAGTTCACCCAGCACCATTTTTTAAATAGGGAATCTTTTCTCTACTAAATGTTCTTAATTGGCTTGTCAAAGATAAAATAATGGTAAGTAGCTGGATTCATCACTTGGTTCTCTATTTTGTTCCAGACATCTACTTCTCTGCTTTCGTGCCAGTACCATGCTGTTTTGATCACTATCAATTTATAGTACAGTCTGAGATCTGGTAGTGTGATTCCTCCTGCTTTGTTTTTATTGCTGAGTAATGTTTTGGCTATTTGAGTTTTTTTCTGATTCCATATAAAATGAAGTACTATTTTTTAAACATATTTAAAATATGACAATAGAACTTTAATAGGAATTGCTATAAATTATATATTGCTTTGGGTAGTATAGACATTTTAACAATGTTGATTTTTCCCAATCATGAGCATGGTATGTTTTTCCATTTATTAATATCTTCAGCTATTTCTTTTCTTAAAGTTTCATAGTTGTCTTTATAGAGATCTTTCACATCCTTTGTTTGGTATACACCAAATATTTCATCTTCTTTGGCACTACTGTGAAAGGAATAGAGTCCTTGGCTTTTTTTTTTTGGCTTGGCTATTGTTGGCATATATAAAGGCTACAGATTTATGGTGTTGAATTTGTAGCCTGAGACGCTGATGTATTACTTGATCACTTCTAAAACTTTTGTAGTAGAATCCCTGGTGTTTTCCATGTATACGATCATATCATCTGCGAAGAGTGAAAGTTTGATCTCTTCTGACCCTATGTGGATACCCTTGATCGCCTTTTCTTCCCTGATTGCAATGGCTAAAACTTCCATTACAATGTTAAAGAGCAATGGAGACAATGGACAACCATGCCTGGTTGATCTCTTGAGCTAAGTGAAAATGATTTAAATTTAACTCCATTAAATACAATATTGGCTGTGGGTTTGCTGTAGATGGCCTCTATGAATTTAAGAAATATCCCTTCTATACCAATTTTCTTAATTTTTCTGATCATGAAGGGATCCTGAATGTTATCAAAAGCTTTTTCTGCATCAATTGAGAGAATCATATGGTCTTTATTTTTTAGTTTGTTTATATGCTGAATTACATTTATAGATATATGTATGTTGAACCAGCCTTGAAAGACTGGGATAAATCCCACTTGGTAATGGTGTATAATTTTTTTGATGTGTTGTTGGATTCTGTGTGTTAGGATCTTATTGAGTATTTTTGTATCAATATTCATTAGTGATATTGGTCTATAATTTTCTTTTCTTGTTGTGTCTCTCCCTGGTTGGGGATCAAGGTGATGTTTGCTTCCTAGAATGTGTTGGGTAGTATTCTTTTTTTTCTATATTTTGGAAGTGGTTTAGTAATATAGGTACTATTTCTTTTTTAAAGGTTTGGTAGAATTCTGACGTAAAGCCATTTGGACCTGGACTTTTCTTTTTAGGGAGATTTTGTATAGTTGATGCTATTTCAGAACTTGATATAGGCCTGTTCAACATTTCCACTTCATTCTGGCTAAGTCTTGGTAGGTGATGTACTTCCAAGTATTGGTCGATTTCTTTCAGATTTTTATATTTCTGAGAACAAAGTTTCTTGTAATATTCATTAAGAATTTTTTGAATTTCTGAAGGGTCTGTTGTCATTTCATCTTTATGATTTCTGATTGATGAAATTAGAGATTTTACTCTTTTTTTTCCTGGTTAGGTTGGCCAAAGGTTTATCTATTTTATTGACCTTTTCAAAAAACCAACTTTTGGATTTATTGATCTGTTGTATAATTCTTTTGTTTTCAATTTCATTTAATTCTGCTCTGATTTTGGTTATTTCTTTTCTTCTGCTGCGTTTGGGGTTGTAATGTTCTTCCTTCTCTAGTTGCTTGAGATGTCCCAGGAAGTTATTAACTTCCTCTCTTTCTGTTTTCTTGAGGAAGGCTTGCAGTGCTATAAATTTCCCTCTTAGGACTGCCTTTGCAGTATCCGAGATGTTCTGATAATTTGTGTCTTTTGTTCTAAAAATTTGGTGATTTTCTTCTTAATCTCATCTATAACCCATGTATCCTTCAGCATAGGTTATTTAGCTTCCATGTTTTTGTATAGGTATGCAGATTCCTGTTGTTATTGAGTTCAACTTTTAGTCCAGGATGGTCTGAAAAGATGCAAGGAATAATTTCTATTTTTTTTTAATTTGCTGAGATTAGATTTGTGGCCTAGGATGTGGTCACTTTTGATGTATGTTCTGTGGGGTGATTAGAAGAATGCGTATTTAGTTTTGTTGGGATGAAATGTTCTGTAGATATGTGTTAAATCCAGATGTTGAATGGTTAATTTTAAATCTAAAATTTGTTTGCTTAGCTTCTTTTTGGATGATCTGTCCAGCACTGCTAAAAGTGTTACAATCTCCAACTACTATGGAACTGGAGAAAATCAAGTTGCTCATGTCTGTTAGAGTTTCTCTTATAAATTGAGGTACGCTCAGGTTGGGTGCTTAAATATTAATAATTGAATCTCATCATATTGAGTATTACCTTTAACAAATATGAACTGTCCATCCTTATCCTTCCTTATTTTGGTTGGTTTAAAGCCTATTGTTTGCAATGCCTGCTTTTTTCTGCTTTCCAGTTGCCAGGAGTATAGATGACCATCCCTTCACCTTGAGTCTATATTGGTCTTTTAAGGTAAGATGAGTTTCTTGTATACAGCAGATATATGGCTTGAGTTTTGTATCCAGTCAGCCAACCTGTGCCTCTTCAGAGGACAATTTAAACCATTCACATTATTTGAGAATAGTGATAAGATTTTTGAAAGTCTGGTGGACATTTTTAATCCTTTTGTGACTGTGGAATTTGGAATTTGATCAAAATTTTCTGTGTGGGTTTACTTTTGTAGTGGAGAATTATGCTGGTCTTTATGGAGGATAGGTCTGAGAATATCCTGGAAAGCTGATTTAGTTATGGCAAATTTCTTCAACATGTGAATGTCATTAAAGTATTTAATTTCCCCATCATAAATGAAACTTAGTTTAGCTGGGTATAGGTTCCTGGGTTGAAAATTATTTTGTTTTAGGAGATTAAAAGTCGATGACCATCGTCTTCTAGCTTAAATGGTTTCAGCAGAGAGATCTGCAGTTATTCTAATATTCTTCCCCTTGTAGGTAATGGTTTTCTTTTGTCTGGCTGCTTTCAGAATTTTCTCCTTCATATTAACTTTAGTGAAATTGATTATGATGTGTTTGGGGGATGTCTTATTCGGGTTAAGTTGTTCTGAAAATGTCTGCTTTCTGAATTCCAGAATCTCTTGGCATGTCCGGAAAGTTCTCTTTCATAATCTCATGAAGAAGAGACTCTATGCCTTGTGAAGCCACTTCATCACTTTCAGAGATCCCTATAAAATGAATATTGGTTTTCTTCTAATTATTCCAGAGCTCTCTGAGAGAGTGAGCTGTTTTTGCCCTCCATTTCTCTTCCTCTTTGAGAGTTTAGAAACATTCAAAAGCTTTGTCTTCAATGTCAGAAATCCCTTCTTCTGCTTGCTCCATTCTGTTACTGAGGGATTGTACTGTGTTTCTCAAATCTTGGAGGGCTGCAACTTCTTGTCTCAATGTGTCAAAATCTTTGGTCATTTGGTCTTCAAATTCATTGAATTCTTGAGTCATCTTTTGTGTTACTGCTTAGAATTCTAGTTTGATCTTATTTGCTATCCAGATTCTGAATTCGATTTCTGATATCTCAGCTATTTGTTTGTGCATGGGATCTTGTGCTGTGTCTGCCCCATTGTTCCTTGGGGAGGTTGATCTACTCTGATTATTCATATTTCCAGAATTTTTCTGTTGATTTCAATCTCATGATTGTTTTTCACCATTGCCTCTGGCCATCCTCAGAATTGGGAAGGTGTCTCTTCAAGATTAGACCCCAGCGTGATCACTCTATTGTTGCTGGATCTTTATAGGGAGTGACCCTGTGTAGCTCCTCTGGGGCTTCCCTAGCCAGGGAGTTCTGATTGTGGGAGCAGCTCAAAAGTGTGACACATCCAGATCCAGCAACAGGGCGGGGGTGGTGGTGCACATGGTTCTGGGAGTGCCTGGTGCCGGGTGACCTTGGCACAGAGAGCCCAAGGCTCCAGCTGTCTCTGGCCAGGAGAAGGGCTCTGTGCAGGGGCAGGGAGGGATTGGGAGGGTTTGCAGCTATCAGAGTCCCTGGCCAGATAGCAGGCCGGTGTGGAGACAAGGAGGGTAACCTATCTGTCTTCTTTAGAGAAGGTTCTATTCATCTATTCTGCCCATTGATTATAAGGGATTGTTGCCTTTTTTCATGTTAATTAATTTTAGTTTTTGGTAGATCCCAGTTGTCAAGCTCTTGTCTGATTCAAAGGATGCAAATATCCTTTCCCAATGTGTAGATTGGCTATTAGCTTTGGTTGTTGTCTCCTTAGCTATACAGAAGCTTGTCAGTCTAATTAAAGAGTTTCTTTTTGTTTATTTTTGTTGTTGCAATTGCCAAGGAAATCTTCTTCATTTGATCTTTCCCCAGGCTGATATCTTCAAGTGTTTTTCTCATGTTTTCCTTGAAGATTTTTATTGTTTTGTGCCTTAAATTTAGGTCTTTTATCCATCTTGAATCAATTTTTGTGAGTGGAGAAAGGTATGGGTTCAGTTTCAGTCTTTTACATGTGGATAGCCAGTTCTCCCAGTACCATTTATTGAAGAGGGATTCTTTCTCCCAGTGTATGTATGTTCTTGTTTGGTTTATCAAATATTAGGTGGCTATTTTAAACTATTAAGATAATAGTTTCATCTTCTGGTTTTCTATTCAGGTCCAGATGCCTGTGTTTCTTTTTTTGTGGGACTGCCACTCTGTTTTGATCACTATGGCCTTGTAATACAGCCTAAAGTCTGGTAGGCTGATGTCCCTGGCTTTCTTTTTATTGCTAAGAATTGCTGTAGCTATGTGGGGTTTTTTTGTGGTTCCAAACAAAATGCAGAATTATTTTTTCTAAGTCTTAAAAGTACAATGCTGGCATTTAAATAGGAATGGCTTTGAGTCTGTAGATTGCTTTAGGAAGTATAGTAATTTTAACAATATTGACTCTTCCCAGCCATGAGCATAGTATGTTCTTTCATCTGTTAATATCTTTTGACATTTTCTTTCTTAGGGTTTCATCATATTTTCTTTATAAATGTCCTTCACCTCTTTTGTTAGGTATACTCCTAGGTATCTCATTGTCTTTGAAGCTACTGTGAAGGGGATTGTGTCCTTGATTAACTTCTCATTTTGGCTGTTATTGGCATATACAAAGGCTACTGATATGTGGACATTGATTTCATATCCTGAGACATTACTGTATTTTTGGGGACAGAGACTTGTCTCTTTTTCAAAAACAATATAAAAACTCTAGTGGAAAATTTTCTTTCCCAAAACCAAAATTTGTTGAATAGTCTTTGGACTTCAATTAAGGAAAGTAAACATGATTAGCAAGTAAGCTAGACAATTTTACATTTATTTAATTTCATCAATGTAACTTCAATGCATGGAATCAGGAATTTTTACACATGGGAAAATGATTACTAAATAAAAGAAATAACTATAAGTCTATCTAACTCAAAATATATTAACTTAATTATAAGCTCTGTGAATTCATACCCTTTCTCTATTGACAGTTTTAATTGAGTTATGGATTACAGCCTTTGTAAATATTCTGGAATGAATACACGGACCACAAATCAGCAGTAATGCAGGATTTATTTTACGGAAAAGAATACAGAAAAAAGACACCAGAGGTCCTGGGAGAGATAAAAGCCCTAGTGGGATGACAGCTGTGTCTCTCTCTGTGCCTGGGTTCTTTGTCCAAAGGTATAGACACAGGGGTTCTCTATAGTTACATTTGTTCAGGACTTGGTAACAAATGAATGGATACAATCTCTTTTGTTCCCAGGCCCAGGAAACCTACAAGAAATTGACCAGGGCTAGGAAATTTACAGGAAATCAGCCAGGCTTAGGAAATTGGGGAGGTTCCCTGTTCAGCCACAAGTGCAAGGGGAGGGAGACAACTTTTCCCTAGAAGTTGGGTGGCGTCTTTGGCTACTGGAACCTCCTGTGCCCCCCCCCCACTTACCTTCCAACCAGGTGGTTCTTCTGCTGGCAACTTCAGCACTAACAATGCATTGGTGGAGGTGGCAGGTCCTCCGCTCAAGTCCTCTGGCTGCAGTACCACCTGGCCTTTATCACTATGATTTTTGTGCTTTTTCCAGATACCGAGCCATCATCAACAATCTAATTTCCATATTGTGAGAATAGATTTGCTGTATTTATTTTCTTAGATCTAGTTTCAAATATCAAAATGATGTTTGACTTGGAAAATTTTGATCATGGATAAAAAGTAATCCTTTCCAAGCTATATATGTCTACTGGACAAATATTGCCCTACCACTGGATACTTGGCTAAGTTATATGCACGTAACATAACTTGGTTACACACAAACAACAATATCTCAGCAAAAAGCTTTAGTAAAGATGGATGGGTGAGAGGAAAAAATGCCTATAATTTTATTTATATCATTTAAATTTAAGTTTATAGAATCATTACAAATATCGAGAAGAAATAAGATCTATAATTCCTTTTTATTTTGATTACTTGTTTTTGTGTTCAAGTAAAAAATTCTTTCTTATTAACACCAACGGCTTTTACTGTTATTGCCAGGTAGAAATGAGAACTAATCTGCAGAAGTTACTGCTCTTTAAAAGGAAAGTTTAATATTTTGTTAAAAACAAAAAATAAAACTGGCTCAGAACCTGTAGCACAGTGGTTATGATGCCAGAGCCAAATACACCAAAGTTGGATTTGAACCCAGCCTGAGCCAACTAAAGCAACAATGACAACTGCAACAAAAAATAGCTGGGCATTGTGGCAGGCACCTGTAGTCCCAGCTAGTTGGGAGGTTGAGGAAAGAGAATCACTTAAGCCCAAGAGCTTGAAGTTGCTGTGAGCTGTGACGCCACAGTACTCTACCGAGGGTGACATAGTGAGACTCTGTCTCAAAAAAACCAAACAAACAAAAAATAAAATAAAACAAATTCCAATGGCATCAATAATTCTATGCAACGTATTAAGGTATCCAGTCCCAACAAAGATCGCTCTTTTATTTTTTCATCCAAAGGAAAACAAATTGTGAACATCCCACCACCTATTGCTCAAGAAAGTATTATTCTTATTGGAAACATTTACAGATATAAGATGATCTAAGTAAAACATAATTCCATTTCTCACTAATGAATAATAGTTAAAATTTCTTCAAAGTCTTATGAGAGAAGAGAAATCATCCTGTGAGTATAATTAATAAAGATGTGGTAGTTAAAAGCAAGTTTAAACCAGTTTATGACAGCAAAGAATTTTCTAACTATATAGACAATATATAAGAAAGATATGACAAACTATTCCACAGCACAGAACAAAAGAGAGGATAGCACATACAGGCCTAAAATGATCAGAAGGGCAAAATTTTCATCAATTGAAGAGAAAAAAGAAGTCATGGGAAAAGATCAGAAATAATTATACAATATTATCAAGATAGAGTTTCTGTCATACCTCAATAAATTTTTGTGCATAATTAGACTAGTTGGAAAATTTAAAATCCTCATTTTGAATTGTCAAATTATCTCCTTATAGTTTTCAGAAAGTACTAACATAGAGCATTTTTTCAGGTTTTGGTTATTTTTTGTATCAACTTTTGCCAGCATTTCTAGCCATAAAGTGTGCCGATACTTATTAGATCTACATTTATTGTCACTTTTGAGTATCCATCTCATTCATAGAATATATATATATATTTTGATTTTTAAAACTGTTTTTATTAATTTAATGTTTGCACACAAATTGACATATGTGCTTATTTATGAATGGCTGAAGATATATAAAAGACAAGTTTTCTTTTTTTTATATAATATTTTTATTTTTTATTAAATTATAGCTGTGTACATTGATATGATCATGGGGCATCATACACTAGTTTCATAGACCGGTTGACACATTTTCATCACACTGGTTAACAAAGCCTTCCCGGCAATCTTAGTTATTGTGCTAAGACATTTACATATTTTAGATGATCCTTTCATCCATGGAAATATTAAAAATGTCAAACTGTTCTGCCTTTTCTCCTCCACTATTCTTTCCTAAATATATAATTGTTTTCTTGGATTTAGGAAAAGTATTGGTAAATTTATTTTGCAAAACTGCCAGTTAGTAAACAGAAAGATCAATATTAAGCATCATTAAGATTAAATTTATGGCTATTTTTAATTTTACCAATGGGTTCAGCAAGGTAAAAATTCATAATTCCAGGCAGCGCCTGTGGCTCAGTGAGTAGAGCACTGGTCCCATATACCAAGGGTGGCAGGTTCAAACCTGGCCCTGGCCAAACTGCAACAAAAAAATACCTGGGCACTGTGGTGGGTGCATGTGGTCCCACCTTGGGAGGCTGAGGCAAGAGAATCACCTAAGCCCAGGAGTTGGAGGTTGCTGTGAGCTGTGATGCTACAGCACTCTACCAAGAGTGACAAAGTGAGACTCTGTCTCTAAAAAAAAAAAAAAAGAAAAAGAAAAATTCATAATTCCTATCCAATAATATTTTTTCATGATAAATAGTAAAGAGAAAAGCCTCTATTTAAAAGGTAGAATGTGGCACTTTTCTTCCCCTAAAGAAATGTAATAAAAATCTATTAGCCATCCCTGTACTCCCAGTATTTTGGGAAGTAGAAGTGGGAGATTTACTTCAGCCCCGAAATTTGAGAGCAGCCTATGCAACATAGTGAAACACTATCTCTAGAGAAAAAAAGAAAAAATTATCTGGGATGGTGAGGCATGTCTACAGTCCTTGCTACTTGGGAGGCTCAGACAGAACGATCACTTAAGCCCAGGAATTGAAGGTTGTAGTGAGCTAGGAGCATGTCACTGCACTCCAGTGACAGAGTGATACCCTTTGTCCAAAAATATACACACACATACACTTATATATGTAAATATTTTTGAAAAAAATTACTTGAAATGATATCTGATGATAATATTTTTGGTTCTCACTACATATTATATAGATTTGAGCAGCAATGGGACTTATTTATACACATGGGACTTATGAAAGCATCAATAAAAAAGAAAGCATGGAAGATTGTATGTATATATCCCTCTTACTCTGTGATAGAAAATATTTTTAAAAATAATTTAGCATTCCTTAAAAATTAATTTTGAAAAAACAGTATTTGAGCACACAGCCTATTCCATTTTGTTTCTGGTGTGCTGTGTAAGTACATCAGTCCTAAATTATTTTTTCAGAACTATGATTTCAGTCAATTCTCAAGTCTGTAATTTCGACTGATCAAATATTGTCATTTGCCTAAAGTGTGTTAAAGGGTTATAGTTTATCTTCTCTACAAATACTTTTTATCTACAAATTTCACTTTAAAGTGCATCTGTAGTCAGAGCAGTGGCGAGGTAAGATATGATATCTAGTCCACATGTACAGTCCAACACTGATATCCCCAGTTATTTTTTTCCTAGTCGCCAAGTTAAAACAATGTATTGTTATTGTGAGTATAGCAGTTTCAACCTGTTGTATAAATATCAAAAAGTCTATATTACTTTTATTTTATCTCTTTAGTGTTTGAAAGATTGATTTATTTCTTTATATATGACTTATACTGAAAATTATAAGACTTGAATTAGAAAAATAATAACTAATGGTTTTGTCCGTGTTTAAAATAGGTTAACCTACTATTAATGATATAATATATAATACAGAAAAATGAAACAATACACATGATTTCACTGAATTATATTTTTTGAGTACCTATAATTGCTGTACACATTTATCTTATAATACGTACTTGGACTGGGCGTGTGGCTCACACCTATAATCCCAGCACTTGGGAGGCTGAGAACTCATTAGTTTGAAACCAGCCTGATCCAGAGCAAGACCCTGTCTCTAAAAAAAAATAAAATAAAATAACGGGGTGTTGTGGCGCGTGCCTGTAGTCCCAGCTACTTGGGAGTCCCAAGTCCCAGCTGAGGCAAGAGAATTGCTTAAACCCAGGAATTTGAGGTTGCTGTGACGCCACAGCACTGTATGGAGGGCAACAAAGTGAGACTCTTTCTCAAAAAAACAAAAAAAAGTTACTTGTAAAATTGTCAGACTATAGTGTATGACTGTTGCTGTTTGAGAAGCAACTAATAGTATATATTGTTAATTTCAGAAGTTTGTACTAAAACCAAAACAAAATTGTTCTTCCTTGATCTATTTTTGTGTTACACTTTCTTCTTTTCCCTTCCTCTAAAGATTAAATCAGATAGCTATTACCAAAAAGACAAGTTTTAACAATCATGGGTGAGGATGTGAAGAAAAGGAAACTTGTGTTCACTGTTGTTTAGAATGTAAATTGGTACAGTCTTCATAGAAAATAGTATTGAGGTGCCCCACAAGTCTATCCCTTGTCACCTTGCACCCATATGCATCTCTTCAAACATACTTAATTTTTAAATAAAGGCAATATCAAAATCATAGTTCTGCCTGGCATAATACAACTACTTTGTGTACAATTGAAAGTGTGCTAATTCCTTCCTCAGAAGGAGATGTAAAGTCCTTGATTAATGTTTACCCTTCTGATATCCTACAACTTAAATACCTGGATATAAAATTACCAATACTTAAATAATGATACGAAGTCAATATATACTATGTTACCTGATAAAAGAAAAAAAGAGAAATACACTTAAAAAGTATATGTATATATATAGAGAGAGAGGTGTACTTGCTTAATGTGTGTATATTACAAAGTGTACTTGCTACTTGCTTAATATCTGTGTATGTATATATAAATGCATTCTTACCAAAATAAGCAAGAAATATTTATAACATATATAGTTCCCATTTCTGTAATGACCACATAGTCATAGCTGGGATGTAGAACTACTTTCTTCTGTTCACTCTTTTATTATCCTTTGCCTTCAGCAAGGGTGAAACTTTACTAGTCAGGGTAACACAACCTCCATTCTTAAAGTGTCTGAGCCAATGGTATATTTGCTTGAATTGGGTTACGGGGCTGCCTGTTTCCACTGACCTTAATCACAGGGCTTGCTAATACCAAGAAACATCCCGCAGGATCTCAGCATTTCACATGTTTTCTTCCTTACCTCTCTTGTGGAATAGTAGTCCAATTTCCCCATGGTAGTCAGGAACAATCACCTCAGCAAACAGCATAACTTCCTTTTTTGCCTGCTGATTTTAGCAGCATAAGGTGCCCAAAGTGCTTGAATACCAGTCTTAACTCTCATCAGAGGAATTTTTGTTGTGTTTCCTAGTAGAAGCAGTCCTCACTCTGGAAATAAGATCTTTAGGCCATCAGAGCATTATGTCATGCTGAAAAACTATTTTGCTAACGGGTCACCAGGGTAATAGTGAGTGGTGCCACTCCCATTTCCATGTCTTAATTCCTTGACTCTTGAATCATACCTTTCAGAGAAACAGCACTATATATGAGATACTAACTCCAAGTATTTATAGTTTCCTGGAGAGCACTGTCCTAGTCAGCAAAGTGTAGCCAGTGAGGTGGCACTGAAACTGAATTTTCGAGAGATTATTTCACAATTCTATTGAACTAGGTCCAGGATAATGAATGTCTTAGTCATATTTTACTTCTATTTTAAAATAACCAAGACAAAATAATTTATAAAAAGCAAAAATTCATTTCATCACAGTTCTGAGGATGAAAATTTCAAGATAAAGGAATCAGCTGGTTTGGTTGTATTGAGTCCAAGATGGCGCCTTGATGCTACATTCTCCAGAGGGAAGAAACAATTTTTTCATCACATAGTGAGGGGCAGAAGGACAATGTGAGTGAACTCTTTCTGTCAAATTATTTTTATAAAGGCACCTAATTCCAGCTGTGACCCTCATGACTCAGTTACTTCTCAAACTCCACATCTACCAATGCTGTTCCATGGGAGATTAATTTTGGAAGGGAAAAAGCATACAATCCAAAGCATTAGAGAATATTTTAAGACCAGTGAGTTCCATAATCATTAGCCCATTGTTTAATCCATGGTTGGTAATTTTGAATGATGTATTATATGTAGGGAAGGGAAATCCATATCCAAAGTATCTAGTCCAGGAAAACAAAAATACTGCCCCTTCCATAGTAGAAGCAGTCCAGTGTAATCTACCCGTCAGCCTTGGAAAAGGTGCTACATGAGGAGCTCAGTATTGCTCTGTTCTCCTGGGAAACACAAACTAAACAGAGATACACAAAACTCTTCAAGGGTCCTAGGGCTTCCCTCAAAAATTTATTTCTTATAGTTTGGTGACAGTTATGATTTTTGAGCATTACCAATGTGAGAGAGTAGGTCTTAAATAGTAAATTAATTCCAAAAAGCCATTCCCTTTAAGTCTTTGAATTTCTTCCTATGTACTAAACTGAGGCAGGCCGTTTCCAATTCATTCACCATCTTTGAATGCATATTTCAGCCAACAAACAAAGCAAACTACAGGGCCTTTGATACTATGTAACTTCCTACTATATTAACTGTCAAATTTCTCTTAGTGAGACAGTATAATATATAATAAATTTAGCCTGATGCAACTTCATATTCCTTCTGCCATTATCCCACACTTTTAGTATACATTCCAATACATATGCCCTGGATTTTTGCTTGTATAACTTAAAAAACTCCAGTAGTTCAGAGTATAACATATAGTCACACATTGTTTCCATTTTTAGGAGTATGCTGAAATTTGTGTCTATTTTAGGAGTAATGGAAAGAGGGAATGTGGAGGTGGATCCTGAGAAGAATAAGCATTATCTTGCGAAGCAACTGCCTCAGGGGAGCCCACTTCAGGCAATCATATGCCCAATCTTTCTTTGATGCAGGTTGGAAGATGAATAACATCATGGTGGATAGGCCAATATCAGTGGGGGTGGAAATGACATTGCCACTGATTTGTGGAGGCTGCTTCCAGTAAGAGTGGGGATACATCTTCCAATGGCAAGGAAAACTTATCAGAATTTAGGAACTCAATGACTGCAGCCTCATTGGAACTTCCTGCACATCCCTCAGCTTATCCCAATTAGTGCTCTCACAGTAAGAGTATAAAATGAATTAATTAACACCTTAACATCACATCTTATTAGAGAGCCAATTACAGAAACTCCAGAACCAATTTAGAAAAGTCATCATTTAATTTTGTTTCTCTAGACCTCACTCCCTTTATCAAAATCTCCATTAGTTAGAGCCCACAGATAAAACAGAAATATGGTGTTTGTGTATGTGGGGGTGTGTGTGTGTGAATAAAGAGATTTATTATGAAGGATTTTATCATGACATAAAATAGGAGCCTGAGAAATCACATGATCTTGTCTGTAAGATGAAGGCAAGGAAAGCCACTGGTGGCATTTAAGTTCAAGTCTGAAGGGCCCAAAACCTGTAGTGCCAGTATCTGAGAACAGGATAAGATGGATGTACCAGCTCCATTACAATAAGCAAATTGACCCATTCTCTGTTGTTTTGTTCTATTCAGGGCCTCAGTGGATTAGATCATGCCCAATTGCATCAGTGATGGTGGTCTTCTTTACTAATTTACTGATTCAAACGTTAATCTCTTCTAGAAACATCCTCACAGACATACCCAGACATAATTTTCACCAGACAAGTTGACATACAAAATCAACCATTACAACTCAAAGACACAGACTTCCAATTGCCATGTACTCTGTTTCGACATTCCTGTTCTACTCTTTTCACTGCCAATAAATTGAGAGGAAAATATTCTTTCGACTACTGTCTTTTTCTAAGAGTGGGTAACTGACCTCATATAAGATAATAAGAATTGTTTTTATAATTTTTGGTTTTACAACTCAATCCAAACTATTAGGGCTTAGCTTTAGAATATGCTAATTGTACACTTGTCTATTCTCTTCAATATAAATGATCCCCTCCTAAAAAGAGACAGAAAATTGAAGGCTAAAAAAGCAAGAAAGGATTCGGTCGCCTGTCTTATTTTTTATTGGAAGCCTAGGCATATTCCTACTATTATTAAACCTTATTATTTTATAATCCTTTGAATTTATGCTTTTAGTAGGGTATTTTATGTCAGAGGGTTTTTTTGCTTTACAACCAAAAAAATTAACATATAATACCAACAATTTTGAGAATTTAGATGGTAATTTGTCATACCAATGAAGGTGGAAACAAATTAAATGGTTTAGTCAAAGATTTTGGAAGTACTAAAAATAGTGTTTAGGGATTGGTTGGGTGAGAAGGAAAAAGTTATTTGCTTAATTTTAATAATGTTATTTCTTATACTCTATTCCTATTATATTGTTTGAATAATTAACAAATTGAAAATGTTGGAAAAATTTAAAATTTTTTAGAAACCTCTTTGGAGATGTGAATAACAGTTATTTTGACTAGATTTTTGTCAATAAAGATAAATGTCTTGCCTGATAGTTGATTGACTTATTCGATTTCTATTTCCTTAAGTTTTCAATGGTAGTTTCTAATAAAATGCCATAACAAGGGTGGCACCTGTAACTCAGTGAGTAGGGCGCCGGCCCCATATGCCGAGGGTGGCGGGTTCAAACCCAGCCCCGGCCAAACTGCAACAAAAAAATAGCCGGGCGTTGTGGTGGGCGCCTGTAGTCCCAGCTGCTCTGGAGGCTGAGGCAAGAGAATCGCGTAAGCCCAAGAGTTGGGGGTTTCTGTGAGCTGTGTGACACCACGGCACTCTACCCAAGGGTGGTACAGTGAGACTCTGTCTCTACAAAAAAAAAAAAATGCCATAACAAATGGGTAATGCAATTAACAGAAAGAATGATAATAAAAGGTAAGAATAATTAAAATTCATAGCATAATTCATGAATTCACAGAATTTAAAGATTGTTCTGAATTGTTTTGAATCAAAAGTTCAGAAAATAATAACTCTGAAATTTTAGTCTCCTATTCAACATAATCGGGCTTTCTATGAATAAAATTGTATGAACTTTTTCTTTGGAAGGGTCACTACAATTAGTTAGTCTTGAGCATATAATATGACTTAGTTATACATTTAGAATGCTTATGTCATAAAAGTTTTGGGGCATTTATTAAACACAATTTTGTAATGTCTTTAGGCCAAGGCACATTACAATCTAGCATACCACAGAACTCTCTAAAAAGTAGTTAAAAACTGAAAGTTTTCTTAAGAAAAAAAAATGAATGACCAAAATAAAATGAAGAATATATAGTTATTAAAATCAATTTTGTAGATAGTTTCAAGGAGTAATGTGAGTTGTAGTTTTGTAGCCGAGTGAATCAATGATTTGTACTGCCCTAAAAGACTTACTAACAAATTTTTAATCTAATATTTGTATGCTATACACCCAATATAGATAGGACTAGTAGCTAGAACTACAAAGAACTCAAGCAAATCAGTAAATAAATAAATAAAACAACCCCATTAAAAAGTATGCTAAAAACATGAACAGAAGCTTCTCAAAGGAAGATAATCAATGGCCAACAAATGCATGAAAAAATGATCGACATCTCTAATCATCAGGGTAATGAAAAGCAAAACCACGATGAAATATTACCTAACTCCAGTGAAAATGGCTCACATCAAAAAAGTCCCAAAGCAATAGATGCTGGCTTGGCTGTGCAGAGAAAAGAATACTCATTTACTCTTGGTGGGACTGCAAACTAATACCACTTCTAAGGGCAGTAGCATAAAGGTATATCAAAGAACTAAAAGTAGACTTCCTTTTGATCCAGAAATTTCACTATTAGGCATTCATTCAAAGGGGAAAAAAAAAGATATTTTTTCGAAAAGACACTTGCACTTGAATGTTTATAGCAGTACAATTCACAAATCCAAACATGCGGAAAGAGTCCAAGTGCTCACCAATACTTGAATGGATCAATAAAGTATGGTATATGTATACCATGGAGTACTACTCAACCATAAAAAATGACAATCTAGTACCCTTGGTAACAATAACAACTTGGATTGAACTGGAGAACATTCTTCTAAGTCAGGTATCACAAGAATAGAAAAACAAACAATACATTTTCTCAATACTAAATTGGAACTAGTCAAGTAGCCCATATGGATGAAAAACCCAAGGAAAATCTAATAAGGGAAAGGAGGGATGGTGAAGAATGATAAACTCATACCTAATGGATGCAATGAACATATTCTGGGTGAAGGGTACATTTATAACATTGACTTAAAATGTACAAATACAAATTATGTACCCAAAATGTGTGCGCATCTTTAATACTATGAAAAAAATTAAAAAATAATATTTAGCTTAATAGAGATACAAATGATTACCTAAATATTATGTATGTCTGCATATACGTTTGTCAATATACATACATGATATCCCAATATCAATAAGCACACCTAGTGTCAAGATATAACATTGATATCATTCTTCAATTAAAGAAACAAGAGTTTCTTGAAAAATAACTAATTCTAGGACTAGAACAGAAAAAGAGTTCTAAAATTGCTTTGAAAGGTGGACTAGGCATAGGTTATTAGAGCATAACTTCCCAAAGGGAGAACTTCAACGGTAAATGTAGTGCTATTCAGCAATAAGGTATGTAGCATGTTTTCCAGGATGAGTTTGCTAACTTAATTGTTAGACTTCATATCTTTCAATGCCTGATGAAAGACGAAAAGAAAAGTAAAATGTGGTATTCTATATTTAATTTAAGAAAGCATTCAAAATGATGGATAAATAATAACTCTTAAGCACTCTAAATTATATAAAAAATATCAACACATTGTGTTGCAATGCATGCAACACATATGCATAATTGTATTCAAGATCTATGATGTATATGACTTAATAAAAGGAAAAAATAAATAAATGAAAAATAATATAATTCACCTCCAGCAATATTGAACTGTGATAATCTTTCTTTTCTTTCTTTCTTTCTTTCTTTCTTTTTTTTTTTTTTTTTTTGTGAGACAGAGTCTCAAGCTGGTGCCCTGGGTAGAGTACTGTGGCATCATAGCTCAGAGCAACCTCCAACTTGGGCTCAAGTGATCCTCTTGTCTTAGTTTTAATATTTTTTTAGTAGAGACAGGTTCTTGTTCTTACTCAGGCTGGTCTCAACCTCATGAGCTCCGAGGCCCACCTCGGCCTCCCAGCATGCTAGGATTACAGGCATGAGTCACATGCCTGGCCAAACTGCAATAAATATTTAAGAAAGCCTTCTAATTGAAGAAAATTGAAACTACATGGAAACTGGTCTAAGGACTAATCCAGAACACTAGAAATGATAAAAATGTTACCAGAGTAACACTAGCTTGGAAAAATTCATTGGCAAATGGTCCATGCTCTTCCATTTTTTTAAATAGTCTATGAAGAATTTCTACTAATTCTTTGTGGGATGTTTGATAGAATTCAATGTCAAAGCTATCTGGGCCTGGACATTTTATCATGGGTAATTCTTATTACTACTTCAGTCTTTTCACTTGTATTTCTTCTTGATTTGATTTCAATGGTTTGTATCTTTCACGTAATTGTATATTCCATCTAAATTATATAATGTATTGAAGAAAATCTGATTTATCATATTATTCCTTATAATTCTTATTTCTGTAGACTCCGTAATAAATCTCAGAATCATGCTCATTCTTTTATTTCTTTTTTTAGTAATTTGAGTCTTCTCTCTTTTTTTCTTGTTCCACATAGCTAAAGATTTTTTTTTTTAATTTTGCCGATTGTTCCAAAGAACTAACATTTGATTTCATTAATTTTTCACTATTGTTTTCCTTATTTTACTACTTTATTGTCATTCTTTTCTTTTGTTATTTCTTTCTTTCTTTTTTTTTTTGTTGTAGAGACAGAGTCTCGCTGTACCACCCTCGGGTAGAGTGCCGTGGCGTCACAGGGCTCACAGCAACCTCCAACTCCTGGGCTTACACGATTCTCTTGCCTCAGCCTCCCGAGCAGCTGGGACTACAGGCATGGGCCACAACGCCCGGCTATTTTTCTGTTGCAGTTTGGCTGGGGCTGGGTCCCAACCCGCCACCCTCGGCATATGGGGCCGGCGCCCTACTCACTGAGCCACAGGCACCGCTCTTCTTTTGTTATTTTTTATTCTTTGTTATTTTCTTCCTTCTACATTTTGGATTTAATTCCCTATTCTGTCTGCTGTTTCCTAATAAAAATAGTTTTAATTCTTCCTTTCCAATTTGGATGACTATTTTTCTTGTCAAATTGTTCTGGCTTCGAATTTCAACATAATGTTATGTGGCAATAATTAAAGTAGAATCCTTCTCTTCTTTCTTAGGGTAAATTTTTTATTCTGTTACCATTTGAATGATGTGAGGTGTGTGTTCTCCATATGTGCTTTTAATTATTTTGAAGACATTATTTTTATTTTTTTCCTTCTGGTTGTTTACATCATGAAGGATTAATGGATCCAATATATATTTAATCATTTTCTTGTCAACTTTTACCATTGAATACTACTACAGTGATTAATATAAATATGTGTATGTGAGTATATAATCTTTTTTTACAGATACAGTCTCACTCTATCACCCAGGCTATCATGAAATGGCATCATCATAACTCACTGCAACCTCAAACACCTGTCCTAACAATCCTCCTGCTTTGCCTCCCAAAGTGCTAGAATTACTAAGCTGGGCTGTAAGTATATAATTTTAATTGATTATACTGTTAACATAATTTTATATTTTATAACTTATTTATTATTATGTTAATATTATTAGATTTTCAATGATTTATAATGCATATTACATTTATTCCAATTAACTCTTGTTGATCAACTAGGATAATTATAATTTATTGTTCTTACATACACTGCTTTCTTATATATTTCTTTCTTTCTTTCTTTCTTTTTTAAACTCCTCTGCCTGCCGGGGCCGAGGGGTAGAGGTCTTGCGGCTGCTGGTAATCGAGCTCCGGAGTCCCTCAGGGCCTGCAGCCGCAGCCTCGCCTGTCCACCTGCCTCAAACCCACCAGACGCCTCCTCACTTCCTCAGGGGCCGCAGCAGGCTCGGACTGCGCCACTCGCATCCAGTCTGGGCCACGTTGCTCGTCAGCACGACTCCTTCTATATTTCTTTAGAAGTGACTTTAGTGCTATTATTTGCTTATCTTAAGGCTTTTGACACTTACTATCAAATAGTCTTACAGAGAATGCCAATGTTCATGCCAATATATGTTCTCATATTAATACAGTGTGAAGGCATATTTTTATGTTTTTAACTGAGAGAGGGTTTGTTGAAAATGATTTCTATAGTTTGAGGAGAAAATGTAGTCTGTGATTATAAATTAAATATTTAAATTATGTAAATTAATTATAAACATATGTATAATTTGCATAGGAAATTCATCTTATAGGCCTGAGTGTGGAGATCAAGAAATAAGCCCTGACTTTATGTATTCCTACTTCCTCATGTTTTATTATAAGAATGGTAAAAGAGTGGTAAAGAAATAGTAAATTAATTTACCAGTAAAAATATGATAAATATTAAATGAATTAGATTAATAAATTGGTAAATAATATTAATTAATGGTAAATGTAAATTAATAGCTCTCCTCTAAAATGAAGGTTTTATATCGATAATATTCTATAAAATCTGTGAGTAGGAAACATCAAAGTTTGTATAACTGTGTCTAAATTGTCTGATTTTATAAATAATAGCCATATAACCTAATCTCATTTTTTTAATTCAAGAAAGCATATAGAGATCCAAACTTATGCTAAATGAAGGTTTTATATAGATCCCATTGACTCCATTGACGTACATGCAAAATACATCTATGATTTGGACATACCGGATATATCATTAAACACATATCTTTAACATTGTGATCTTTGACAACCCTCTATATTATTGAAGGCACTGGACAAATAGGTTCATCAGGACCAAAGCCCATTAATAGTTGTTACCACTACTGATGATACCAGAATATTTCTTTATTTTGGCTACTTTTTAGCAATGGTTGCCCTGCTGTATTTGGTTTTAATTGAAAATATTTAAATTTTGTCTGCTCACATACTCAACTTAAAATTTTCATTTCTTTGGTTTATTTTTATACATAAGAGGTCAGACAATTAAGCTGATGAACTCAGACTATTAAGTTGTTGAACTCATATGAGGTTAGCCAGTTAAGTTGATGAACTCAAAAAATACTACATATCTCATTGCTGAATATCACTACTGTCAACTTCCAAGTACTTCCTTGGGAAGCCATAGGCCTAATCCACGCTTCAAAACACTTTTTATTGGATGAGTTCATGAAATTGATGCCAGACCGCCTATAATGACAGCTCAGATAGTCATTCCAGAAAAAGAGTTCCAAAATTGATTGAAGGGTGGACTGGTATGGGTTCATAGCTCCCAAAGGGAGGATTTGGAAGGTGATGATAGTGATATTCAGCAATAAGGTACTCAGCCCACTGTAGGATGAGTTTGCAAACTTGATTGTTCAACCTGATATACTATGGTTTATATAGTATATACTAATGTAAAATTAATTTTGCATAAAAACAAATTCAACATATTAGAAACATGGTTGATTTTACTTTAATAAAATTTTATGTTCACCACTCTAAGTTAAACATACATTACCATAAGAGCCTGAACTTTAGAAATCTAGCTATGTGAATTAAGGAAAATCACTCAGTTCCATGTCTATGGTAATTTGGAGTGTGTGTGTGTGTGTGTGTGTGTGTGTGTGTGTGTGTGTGTATAACATCTTAATAACATGTTGCTCTCTGGATTTAATGTGACATGTGTCATGAAGTAGTGAACACAATGCCTGTTCCAAAACAAGAGATTAATAATTGTTAACTTATTTTCACGAATATTTTCTGGATATTAATTATAAGAAAATAATTTATCAGAAGTTGTAAAACACATTTCATAGAATATTCACTATTACAATAAGATTTTTATTACTGTGATGAACAATACTAGACACATAAATTACCTCTCATTTGTATTAGCCATTATGAATAATAAATAAACCAAGAGGAGATTTATTTAAGCATGGCATTTTTTTACCTCTTTTTCTAAATATAAGGGAACCCTTTCTTTCAAATATTGCACTACTATAAATAGTTTAAAACTTTTTTTTTTCTACAGAAGAAAGGAGTTAAAAGCCTTCAACATATTTAAGAAAAGAAAATAAGAGGTGAGAAACGTGGCACAGAATGGCTCTGACATGTATATTATCTTACCTGGAATCATTTCATTATGAGGCCTAAAAAAAATAGCTGTTCTTTGGGGCTGAGTGAATATACCTCTAATTTCAGCTTCTAATTTCAGGTTCTCATACATAATTACTCTCTCTATGAGTATTTAGTGGAGGGTTTTTTGTTACCTTGGGTGTGAGCATTAATTTAAATCTTCAGATTTCCAAAATTCTAATTTAAACCACAGAGCAGCAGCTATGATCAGATTGTTCTCCAGCAAATGGGGTTTATAATTTGCAAATCCCAAATGAAACAAATCATTTAGCAGAACTCAAAGAAGCAGTTAGTCTAACTTTTTATTTTTTTAATGAAAAGAATGAAAAGAAAAGCTTAAGTGCTATTCTGAGAACCTAATCAAGAATAAGAACTATAGCTACTCTTGAATTATATGGCCAATGACAATTTAAATACAATCCTTTGGAGAAATATTAATAAGTTAAGTTGAAGAAGTGATAAAATGAGAGTAGTCTAAAACTGTTAGTATCCCATAGCTGGTTTTTCATGGTTTATATTGACGACAAAGGATGCTCCTTCTTCAAATGTAGCACAAATTAGACACCATTGTTACTGTAATAGAAAATTCTCTATCTCCCTGTAATGCAAGTGCTCAGATGCAGACAAGCCAGAGAGGAACATAGACACCGACGGCAGGCACAATATGTTTTATTCGGCTCAAGGCAACAGGCAAGCAAGTATGGGAAGTCCGCCTTTAGCTCCTGGCAATAGGTGAGCTAGCATAAGAAGTCTGCACAAGCAGAAGGTCCGGTACACTTACACATTCAAGGGGAACCGTAGGGGCACAATGCCAATCAGTAGTGAGTACAGTAGTCATATGATCATGACATTGCTGTGTGTAATTATGGTTATCTAGAAAAAAACACAGCCACATCTGGCAGCAGTGTGGACAAGAAAGATCAGATAATTTTGTCTGGTCCTACACTGCCATCTCCAATTCTATAAAGTTTACATCACGGATTATTAATTCCTTTTAATTGTTACTGTACTCCTTCCATTCTGCATGTATAGAAGAAGTATTGATTCTAAAATTGATGGCATCAATCTACTTTCATTAGATATAGAAAGACAAGAAGATATTGTCCAAAAGGAAAACAAACGCTTTATGAGCTGGAAATGAGTCTAGTAGTGTGAAGGAAGGAAAATAAAAATCAAATCTCACAGCATTTTGAAAGCCCTTTTAAGAAAGGCAAAGTGGGGCATGCTTACTTATGTGGGCTTTAGATACAAGTTAGCTGACATAAAGATATCAAGATAGACATATTGACCTAATCTTAGCTTATCTCTCCTGGTGATGCAGGTCATGACTTTAATATTTATAATGGAAGATTTTGCTCACCTTTTTTGATGATGAATAATATCACAAACATAAGCCTATTCAATATAAACTCTACAGCAAGCTCGGTTGCTTTCAGTGCCAAAAATAGCTTCAGTGGTAGCTCAAATGTTGACCTTATTAGACAATGTGTTTATTTTGGTCATCTTGAAGTTATGTATCAAACTGCCACATATAGTTACATACGAGATATGAATAATATGTAGTGGAAAAATCAAGTTTTAAAGCAGGGTGGGCACACTAAGAAGAAGCATGTCATAGTGGCTACCTATTGACAAAAGATGCAAGAATTCGTAATCTATAAGATTGTCTTGCTGGGCGGCGCCTGTGGCTCAGCGGGTAGGGCGCCGGTCCCATATGCCGGAGGTGGCAGGTTCAAACCCAGCCCCGGCCAAATTAAAAAAAAAAAAAAAAAAAAAAGATTGTCTTGCTTATCTAACTTTTGATGGACCAGGAAAAGGCTCTTGAGTTACACATATATTGGGGAAAGTGTCAGATTAAATTTTCAATTGAGATTCTTTCCCCGGAACCTTGAACTCAATGACATTCTGTTTTGTAATTCCTTTTGGTATGACCATAATTAGTTTCAATTGACAAAATAAGAGTTATAGCTTTAGGACAGTGTTTCATAAATTAAAAAAGAATATCATAAAGTATTAGAGCTGAAGTTCTATTTTCAGTTGGCATTAGGGAAATTCTGCAAGCTTAAAGGTTTTTTATTCTTCCAGGTAAACCATCATATTCATATCTGAATAAATTTGATGACTCGGGATGATGAAGGTGAACCAGGTGGTCCTGAAAGGCTGGTTCATTATATGGAAGCATTGATATCTAAGTGAAGTAGGATCCCTAGATGACTGAGACTAAAACAAAAGACATAAAATGGTGGTGCAGTGGAAAATTTTTACTGAATCTATGATAATAAACTCAGCAGAGAATTGTAAACCTGCATAAAGCTCTTAAAAATGGTTAACAGCATTTACAGAAGTTGGGTAGGGTGTCTTTGCAACTTCATGGTGCAATATTAAATTATACTGAAGGGGCCTGAGAACCCTGGACAGAGGGGAATCAAGTAGTGGACCATCTAGCCTTCAGGGGAAGATGATGGAGTACAGCTATCATAATCTATTTTTACACAAACTTTGAGAAATATGTTTCTGTTTGGGAATTTTAGTCTTCTTTGCCTAAAAAATACAATTAGATTCTCCTAGGCCTGGGGGTAAAGACTAAAGGATACGGTGTAATACAAGAAATTTAACATGTGTGGATTATAGTTCTGATCCATAATATTTTCATTTTACTTGTGTCAGACTTATATGTCTGTGTATATGAGTGTAATATGAGCTTTATGTAACAAATTTCTCTTAGAATTCAGTTTGAAGAAAATAAAATATTCTTGAGAAAAATTGTTACTCTTTCCTTGGGCTATCAAAACTTAAGCAACAACATTGTATTCTTTATTCCAGTCTTAGTTCTTCCTCCAGTTTAACCAACTTTTTTTTTTTTTTTGTAGAGACAGAGTCTCACTTTACCACCCTTGGTAGAGTGCCATGGCGTCACACGGCTCACAGCAACTTCCAGCTCTTGGGCTTACATGATTCTCTTGCCTCAGCCTCCCAAGTAGCTGGGACTACAGGAGCCCGCCACAACGCCCGGCTATTTATATGTTGCAGTTTGGCCGGGGCTGGGTTTGAACCCACCATCCTCGGTATATGGGGCCGGTGCCCTACTCACTGAGCCACAGGCGCCGCCCCAGTTTCTCTTTATTAACTCAACTCTTATTTGCCCCTTTCTTAATGTTGCAGGATATGTAGTTGTTAGTTGTGTTCAAAATTATTTTTTAGAAAAAAATGTGTATGTTGACTTAGCCTTTTAAAATAAAGAAAAAAACTTAAGTCTATTTAAAACATTATGAATAGCAACTCAGAACTATATCTAAATTAAAAGTAATGGTTCTGCATAGAGATTACTTGGGATATTTGAGTATGTTCATTACAATTGTATATATGCATGTTCACAAAAGGTAAAAATGGCAGCAAGAGTTTAATTTTAATTGATAGACATATCTGTGGATAATGTCTTTCCATTATTAATGTTTTAATAAAAGATTTTATAAAATAATTCACTACAAATATAATTTATATAATCAAGTGCTTATTTTGTATAAGTTTAAGAATATTTACTTTATACATAAGGACCTTCAGTTTAGCGACATCAAAGAAGAAATGGCTATTAATATTTGGTCATGATGAGGGCTCTTTTTGATCTATAGCATACTTCTAACAATTCAAATTGGAATAAACTGTTTACAAATGTGTAAATCTATTGACTGATAATTGAAAAAGTAAGATTAGAGGAAATAAATCCAAGTGTCCAAATGTTGACATTTTTAGCAGGATTGCTAGGTCTATTTACCACTAAAACAGTAATGCTGCTTCTTCAAAATAGCACATGACAAACTCAAATTAGAAACATACACAAGTTATGATATCCAAAGACATCCTAGCCTTTGATATACCATACTATTAAACCTTTGGGCCAATAGCCCAGAAAAATATGCTTTCTCCTAAAAGAAAAGGAGAAATAACTTTTGTTTTTAGTAGACAGTGCCTCTCTGAACAATAATTGCGTTGTCTATGTGTTTATTAATTAACATTTGGATCTCACTTTATCTGTTCCTTTTTTCCTAATCCTATCAATAGTCAGGGCTACTATGGAAACATAAATAAGATGTTGAGAAAAGTGATGAGTTAATGCGTGAACCTGGAAATTTCAGCTCCTGGAGCTCATGTCTCTCTCTGCCCACCTTTGTGATTGTCACCTTAAGATCACTTTGGAGTCATGATTCTGTTGCTTCCATGCACTGAAGGTGTGTAGGTTGTGTGGTCTCTCTGCCTCTGACATCAGCATACTCCTTCATGTCCTGAAAGAGATTAGCTCAGTGGAGATATTTTGCTAGTTGGGTAGATGCCAAATATGATCACATGGTTAAGGCTGCAAAGGCATAAAGGGTGTTAACATTTCAAGATTTTTACATGTTCTCACTTATAAGTGTGAGGTAAGCTACAAGTAGACAAGAGCATGCAGCGTGGTACAAGAAGCATTGCAGACTCAGAATAGGGAAGACAGAGAAGGAAGTATAAGAAAAAAACTACCTATTTGGAACAATGCACAACATTTGGGTGATGGGTACACTAAAATCCCAGGCGTCATCACTATGAAATTCATTTATGGAACCAAAAACCACTTGTACCCTTAAATCTGTTGAAATATAAATTTTATAAAAAAGGAATCAGGTCATAATTAAGTCCTATTTTACATGCAATTAGGTTTTGAGAACTCAGAGATTGTCCTTTCATGTTACATGCTGGATAATGATGAATGGACCTAATATAAATACAGGAAAAATAAATAAAATTATGAAATTCTTTAAAAAATTGAAGTTTAGTCCCTTATAAGTTCACTTTTAGATATACAATAATTCATACAATAAATTCAAACAAGGGAGAAAACAAAACAAATTAGACAATAATCCCTGAATGATGATATTTTTGTCATTATTCATTTCAAATCAATAAGAATGAAGAAAATATTATGTTTAAAAAAAAAAACAAAAACTTACCACACTAAAATATGATGATGCAATCAATTAAAAAAAGGGAAATATGTTCTATTTATTTTATCATCTGACATAAACAAATAACAATAAAAATGTTAGCCAAACTATTATTTTCCTTAAAAGACAAGAAAAATTATTTGTTGTTATAAGGAACAAATTCAAGGTCTGTTCATATAAGCTGCAAGAGATTTTGAAAAATGACTTAATTTAATTATTTTTTTTTTTTTGAGAAAAAGTCTCACTTTATCACCCTCTGTAAAAAAGTCTCACTTTATCACTCTACAGAGTGACAGAAGCAATTCTGTCATCACAGTTCACAGTAACCTCCAACTCCTGGGCATAGGTGATTCTCCTACCACAGCCTCCCTGGTAGTTGGGACTACAGGCAACCACCAGAATACGTGGCTATTTTTTGTTGCAGTTTGGCCGGGGCTGGGCTCGAACCCACCACCCTCAGTATACCCTACCCACTGAGCAAAAGGCTCTGCCCTCTAATTTTATTTTAATTATAGAAGTTCAAAATGAGCTAATAATTTGATAACATTGTATAGCTCTAGATTTTAGGATCTTTTTTGTTATGTATGTAAGTCAGTTACACTGTATTTTCACATATTTATATTTTCTGAGAAGTAAGAAATTAGACTAGATTTTTTTTTTTTTTTTTTATTGTTGGGGATTCGTTGAGGGTACAATAAGCCAGGTTACACTGATTGCAATTGTTAGGTAAAGTCCCTCTTGCAATTATGTCTTGCCCCCATAAAGTGTGACACACACGAAGGCCCCACCCCCTCCCTCCTTCCCTCTTTCTGTTTCCCCCCCATAACCATAATTGTCATTAATTGTCCTCATATCAAAATTGAGTACATAGGATTCATGCTTCTCCATTCTTGTGATGCTTTACTAAGAATAATGTCTTCCACGTCCATCCAGGTTAATACGAAGGATGTAAAGTCTCCATTTTTTTTAATGGCTGAATAGTATTCCATGGTATACATATACCACAGCTTGTTAATCCATTCCTGGGTTGGTGGGCATTTAGGCTGTTTCCACATTTTGGCAATTGGAAATTGAGCTGCAATAAACAGTCTAGTACAAGTGTCCTTATGATAAAAGGATTTCTTTCCTTCTGGGTAGATGCCCAGTAATGGGATTGCAGGATCAAATGGGAGGTCTAGCTTGAGTGCTTTGAGGTTTCTCCATACTTCCTTCCAGAAAGGTTGTACTAGTTTGCAGTCCCACCAGCAGTGTAAAAGTGTTCCCTTCTCTCCACATCCACGCCAGCATCTGCAGTTTTGAGATTTTGTGATGTGGGCCATTCTCACTGGGGTTAGATGATATCTCAGGGTTGTTTTGATTTGCATTTCTCTAATATATAGAGATGATGAACATTTTTTCATGTGTTTGTTAGCCATTCATCTGTCGTCTTTAGAGAAAGTTCTTTTCATGTCTCTTGCCCATTGATATATGGGATTGTTGGTTTTTTTCATGTGGATTAATAGGAGTTCTCTATAGATCCTAGTTATCAAGCTTTTGTCTGATTGAAAATATGCAAATATCCTTTCCCATTGTGTAGGTTGTCTCTTTGCTTTGGTTATTGTCTCCTTAGCTGTACAGAAGCTTTTCAGTTTAATGAAGTCCCATTTGTTTATTTTTGATGTTATTGCAATTGCCATGGCAGTCTTCTTCATGAAGTCTTTCCCCAGGCCAATATCTTCCAGTGTTTTTCCTATACTTTCTTGGAGGATTTTTATTGTTTCATGCCTTAAGTTTAAGTCCTTTATCCATCTTGAATCAATTTTTGTGAGTGGGGAAAGGTGTGGGTCCAGTTTCAGTCTTTTACATGTAGACATCCAGTTCTCCCAACACTATTTATTGAATAGGGAGTCTTTCCCCCAAGGTATGTTCTTGTTTGGTTTATCAAAGATTAGGTGTTTGTAAAATGTTAGTTTCATTTCTTGGTTTTCAATTCGATTCCAAGTGTCTATGTCTCTGTTTTTGTGCCAGTACCATGCTGTCTTGAGCACTATGGCTTTGTAGTACAGATTAAAATCTGGTATGCTGATGCCCCCAGCTTTATTTTTGTTACAGAGAACTGCCTTAGCTATACGGGGTTTTTTCCGGTCCATACAAAATGCAGAATCATTTTTTCCAAATCTTGAAAGTACGATGTTGGTATTTTGATAGGAATGGCATTGAATAGGTAGATTGCTTTGGGAAGTATAGACATTTTAACAATGTTGATTCTTCCCATCCATGAGCATGGTATGTTCTTCCATTTGTTAATATCCTCTGCTATTTCGTTTCTGAGGATTTCATAGTTTTCTTTATAGAGATCCTTCACCTCCTTCGTTAGGTATACTCCTACGTATTTAATTTTCTTTGAGACTATGGTGAAGGGAGTTGTGTCCTTAATTAGCTTCTCATCTTGACTGTTATTGGTGTACACAAAGGCTACTGACTTGTGGACATTGATTTTATATCCTGAAACATTACTCTATTTTTTGATGACTTCTAGGAGTCTTGTGGCTGAGTCTTTGGGGTTCTCTAAGTATAAGATCATGTCGTCAGCAAAGAGGGAGAGTTTGACCTCCTCTGCTCCCATTTGGATTCCCTTTTTTTCCTTTTCATGCCTAATTGTATTGTCTAGAACTCCCATCACTACGTTGAATAGTAAAGGTGACAGAGGACAACCTTGTCTGGTTCCAGTTCTAAGAGGAAAAGCTTTCAGTTTTACTCCATTCAGTAAAATATTGGCTGTGGGTTTGTCATAGATAGCTTCAATCAGTTTTAGAAATGTGCCACCTATGCCTATACTCTTCAGTGTTCTAATTAGAAAAGGATGCTGGATTTTATCAAATGCTTTTTCTGCATCTACTGAGAGGATCATGTGATCTTTATTTTTGCCTCTGTTAATATGGTGGATAACGTTTATAGACTTGCGTATGTTAAACCAGCCTTGCATCCCTGGGATGAAGCCTACTTGATCATGATGAATGACTTTTTTGATGATAAGCTGTAATCTATTGGCTAGGATTTTGTTGAGAATTTTTGCGTCTATGTTCATGAGTGAGATTGGTCTGAAATTCTCCTTTTTGTTTGGGTCTTTTCCTGGTTTTGGTATCAGGGTGATGTTTGCTTCATAGAATGTGTTGGGGAAGATTCCTTCTTCCTCAGTTTTTTGGAATAATTTCTGCAGTACAGGAATAAGCTCTTCCTTGAAGGTTTGATAGAATTCTGGAGTGAAGCCATCTGGACCAGGGCATTTTTTGGTTGGAAGATTTTTTATTGTTTCTTTGATCTCAGTGCTTGAAATTGGTCTGTTCAGGAGCTCTATTTCTTCCTGGCTGAGTCTAGGGAGAGGGTGTGATTCCAAATATTGATCCATTTCTTTCACATTGTCAAATTTCTGGGCCTAGAGTTTCTGGTAGTATTCAGAGTTGATCTCTTGTATCTCTGTGTGATCAGTTGTTATATCCCCTTTATCATTTCTGATTGAGGTTACTAGAGATTTTACTTTTCTATTCCTCGTTAGTCTGGCCAATGGTTTATCTATTTTATTTATTTTTTCAAAAAACCAACTCCTTGTTTCATTAATTTTCTGAATGATTGTTTTGTTTTCAATTTCATTGATTTCTGATTTGATTTTGGATATTTCTTTTCTTCTACTGAGTTTAGACTTAGATTGTTCTTCTTTTTCCAATTCCATAAGATCTCTTGTGAGATTGTTGATGTGCTCTCTTTCTGTTTTTCAAATGTAGGTATCTAAAGCGATGAATTTTCCTCTCAAAACTGCTTTTGCCGTATCCCACAGGTTTTGGTAGCTTGTGTCTTCATTGTTGTTATGCTCAAGGAAGTTAATGATTTCCTGTTTTATTTCTTCCTGCACCCATCTGTTATTCAACAGAAGATTGCTTAGTTTCCATGCCTTTGGGTGGAGTCGAGCATTTTTGTTAGAGTTGTGTTCCACCTTTAGTGCCTTATGGTCTGAGAAGATACAAGGTAAGATTTCAATTCTTTTGATTCTGTTGATATTTGTTTTGTGTCCCAGGATATGATCAATTTTGGAGAATGTTCCATGGGGTGATGAGAAGAATGTATATTCTTTATCTTTCGGATAGAGTGTTCTATATGCGTCTATCAAGCACAGTTGTTCTAGGGTCTCATTTAAGTCTCTTATATCCTTGTTTAATTTCTGGTTAGAGGATCTGTCCAGCTCTGTAAGAGGAGTGTTAAGGTCCCCTGTTATTATGGTATTATCAGATATCATATTGCTCAGACTGAGTAAGGTCTGTTTCAAGAATCTGGGAGCATTTAAATTGGGGGCATAGATATTTAGAATTGAAATGTCTTCTTGTTGTAGTTTTCCCTTGACCAATATAAAGTGACCATCTTTGTCTTTTTTGACTTTAGTTGCTTTAAATCCACATGTATCTGAAAATAAGATTACAACTCCTCTTTTCTTCTGAATTCCATTTGCCTGAAAAATTGTCTTCCAACCCTTGACTCTGAGCTGTAATTTGTCTTTTGAAGCCAGGTGTGTTTCTTGCAGACAGCAAATGGATGGCTTGTGTTTTTTAATCCAGTCAACCAATCTATGTCTCTTTAGTGGGGAATTAAAGCTGTTAACATTTATAGAGATAATTGATAAGTGTGGTAGTATTCTATTCGTCTTATTTTGTGAGAGTCCATTGCTTAGTTTTATCTTTTGCATCAGTGTGGAGGTTAGGTTCTGTCCTTTAATTTCTGAGTTCTTACTTTACTGCTGATCCATTGTGGTGGTCAGTGTGCAGAACATGTTGAAGTATTTCCGGTAGAGCTGGTCTTGTTGTGGCGAATTTCCTCAATGTTTGTATATCCGTAAATGATTTGATTTCTCCATCAATTTTGAAGCTTAGCTTAGCAGGGTACAGAATTCTGGGCTGGAAATTGTTCTGTTTAAGTAGATTAAAGGTAGATGACCATTGTCTTCTTGCTTGGAAAGTTTCATTAGAGAAGTCTGCCGTCAATCGGATGGATTTGCCCCTGTAGGTTAACTGGCGCTTACTCCTGGCAGCTTGCAGAATCTTTTCTTTTGTCTTGACTTTGGACAGGTTCATCACAATGTGTCTTGGAGAAGCTCGGTTAGAGTTGAGGTGACCTGGGGTCCAATAGCCCTCTGAAAGCAGTGTGTCAGAATCTTTGGTGATATTTGGGAAATTTTCTTTTATAATATTCTCTAGTATGGCTTCCATTCCTCTGGGGCATTTTTCTTCCCCTTCTGGAATTCCTATAACTCATATATTGGAACGCTTCATAAAGTCCCATAATTCTGACAGTGAACATTCTGCTTTCTCTCTCTTCTTGTCTGCCTCTTTTACTGTCTGAGTTATCTCAAAAACTTTGTCTTCTACCTCTGAAATTCTTCCTTCTTTATGGTCTAACCTTTTGCTGATACTTTCCATTGCATCTTTAAGTTCCCTGATTGACTGTTTCATGTCCTTCAGCTCTGCTATATACTTTTTATATTCTTCATATCGTTCATCTCTGATTTGATTCTGTTTTTGGATTTCCTTTTGGTTATTTTCCACTTTATTAGCAGTTTCCTTCATTGTTTCCATCATTTCTTTCATTGTTTTCAACATGTGTATTCTAAATTCCCTTTCTGTCATTCCTAACATTTCTGTATAGGTGGAATCCTCTGCAGTAGCTACCTCATGGTCCCTTGGCGGGGTTGTTCTGGACTGGTTCTTCATGTTGCCTTGAGTTTTCTGGTGATTCTTCCTCATGGGTGATTTCTTTTATCTGTTTCCTTGCCCTAATTTTCCTTTCACTTCCTCTGGCTCTTTAAGTTCTCGTGCCTGTGGACTAAGGGTTACAGGAGCAGAAGGGTGAGAAGGTTGAAGAGCAGAAAAGGGCTGAAAGAAAGGAGGACCATGTGATAAGAAAAAAAAAAAGAAAAATAGAGAAAGGAGAGGGGGTGGGTAAAAGGAATATTGACAAAAAGTAGAGAGGCACAGAAAGAGGGAGAGAGCAATATAGGTGTACAGTAGGGTACTTTGATACAACCTTAAAAAAAAGAAAACCTTCTGGGGGTGCCCAGTTGGGTGGTTCCCTTGAGGTCAGCAGCTCTTTGCTAACCTGATCAGACACAGTACCCCACCTCCACCAAGTAGAGAGGAAAGACAAAAATGCTATAAATCAAACCAAAACAAGCAAACAGAAAACTTTACGGGATAAAATTGGCTGGAAAAACCAAATAATAGCGGTAGAAACACTAACAAAAATGAAGTTCTAATTATTGAAATAGGCAGCAATGGGAAATTATAATTAAACTAGAAAAATTGAGAAAGAAAAAGGATCTGTATGGAAAAGGTTGAACTTAAAAAACAAAACAACAATCAACAGCATCAAAATAAACAGAAAAAACAAAGAAAATAAACAAACAAAAAAAAAAAACACAACCGAAAACAAAGCAGTATGTATATCTTATTGAATATTGTCTGGGCAACACGTGGTCTTCTGTGGTATGAGATGTTAATCACAGTTCTGATATGACTGGAGGCTGCTAGTTTCTCAAACCCCAGCAGGTAGACACCCTAAATCTCTCTTCAGCCCACTTAAAAGGCACTTTGAACTTGTTCACTGGCTGAGCAGAAGCTTTCTCAGGGAAGTTCTTGTCGCTGGAATCACTGCTGAAAAGGCTATCCACTTACCCTGTGTGTCAAAACTGGTCTCCCTCTCCCCCCGAGGGTTAGGGCTGCAAGGCGGCTCAGACCCCACCCTTAGGCTACTTGGTTGCTGGGTTACCAGCTCCCACCCAATTCCAGCTCTGCGACCCTGAGGGTGGAGCTTGCCGGGGCAGATCGCTCACAATTGCTGCCTGTGACCCACAGCCAAACACTATTAGCTCCGTCTGGCTCAGCAGCTCAGACTGGGGCCCTAGACAAAGGCCAAAGTTCTCCGCACTCCCGCTCAAGCTCTCCCCAAGGCAGTTCAGCTGAGTGCAAAGTCCAAAGACACCAAAACAGTTCACAGGTAAGGCCTTTCTGGTTTGCAGTCTCACTGCTACTGAACTTACAGTTGCGGGCGGATTTAGATGGATTGAACACACGCGACCACTTGCCGGTTTTCCACTGTTTTAGTCCTCCTCTTGGGGTCCAGAAGTCTCTCGCTGACTCCCTGTATCCTCTCAGGGGTGACGATAAGCAGATCCCACCAGCCAGAGATGCCTGGAGTCCTATATCCCCAGACTTACGGTGCCCAGATGCAAGGAAGCTGTTACTCGGCTGCCATCTCGCTCCGCCTCCCAAAATTAGACTAGATTTTAAGTTTTAAATTGTATGTAGAATATTGTAAAATATCTACTACTTCATTTCTTTTAGGTTTTGGGTTCTGAGAACTTAGCTAATGTGTTTCTCAAACTACCTAATTCCAGTAACTATTTTGTTTTTTAACCATTTACTTTGATTTTGGGGAGCAGGGTCTATACACTAGAGTGAAACATCAGTACCAGTAAAACAAATCTTAATTGAGCAATCATCATAATTCAGACTCTGCACTAAATCTATTCTGTATGTATTTATTTTTATTTTGAGATATATGGTTCATTTAGAAGACTACATAAAACATATGTGTCTGTGTAATTCAGAAAATAATTATAAAGTCCTCCCCATATTATGAATAAAATATTTCCACTATTACTTCTTCTGTAGTTTAAAAAAAGACTGAAATTTTTAGAAATATTGTTAATAACTTTATAACTACATTGTCCAAGCAATAGAGTTTGTTTCTTATAATACTCAGTCTTCACCTCCTCTTTTTCACTTAAGAGTGTTGGCCAAGTTCCACTTCCTACCTTTCCTGTTCCATCATTTGAATCCTAGTTCATTATTATATGAAGTGCATTGAAACTTTTCAATTCCTTTGAAAGATTACATTGCAGCTTCTGTTCTGTTGCATGACCGGAGACACGAATGAACATCAGCTTTGCCATGGATGTAAACTCGCTCCTGTAATTATTAAGTCAAGAAACAAACTACACAAAATGGGATGGTGTTTAGGGAAATTCTTTATTCAGGGTTTAGATTTTATACTTTTTTAGTCACAGACACACTTAATCTATTATTTGTCAGCTCCATCATTATCTTGTTTTACCTATCTGAAATTAACTTGAAAGGAAATATTTTGTTTTCATATCAATATAATCACTTTTGTAGTAAACCTCTTCTTCTAAACACTGACTAATCTCTGGGCAGGTATCTAAATAAAGATCACAAAGAAGAAAGTAGCCACAGGGGAACAGAGTTAATGGAAGAATATCTTCAAGTGTTCACTCAGTTTACTCTGTATGAAGTAACAACTGTGTCTTTCCCTCAGGGAAGAGCACTTATAGACCTCTGATAATATGTTGTTAACATATGTCAACCCTCTGACCCATATCTCTGAGGAAGGGCGGCATGCCCTTTGAGCTCAGGCTTCATGGGGTGCACAGCTTCAGAGAATGGACTTGTGGAATTTTTAAATCCAGGCAAGCCAACAACTCTGTGTGTGTCCCGGGGGGCCCAGGTCACTTAAGCCTCTGGAAGGAAACCAAGTCATTTTAAACTCACACTGAGTTCACTTTGTGTGCTTGATGTAGGATATGTTTATTTCTAAATATTATCCTACATTTCCCCTTTCTGTTTTTGGATGAGTATTATTCATATCTTTCATCATTAAAGCAAACACTTGTGCATAACGTTCATTTTCACTTTGAGCATGCTTCATTTTATTACAAATTAAATATAAAATGAATCCAATAATTAAAAATAATGCTAATGAACCTATTGAACTTCCTATAAGTCCCTGTATTTTTGGAATAGGATTCATTTGTTCAATTCCATCAGCTATACCTTGTAAAATCTGATCTCCATCTATTTTTTGTATCTTATTTTCAAAAGTGGAATATACCTCATGTTGTAAATTTACAATTTCCTTAGTTAAATTATCATGGGGGTTTAACAAATGCTTTTTAACATTCTCCCAAGGAAATTTACTCTCATTATATTTAACAGGGGCTATACAAAAAGTAGTTACATTTCAATCACATTTTAACTTCATTTGTTTCTTTAAGCTAACTAATTCATTCCCCCAAAACAACAACAGCTTGTTCTAAATCATCAATTTCATTATATAATTTAGTGTCAATTTGTTTTTGAGCAGTCCACAATTGCTCAGAGTCTTTATGTCAATCAGCCACAAAATTATGTGTTCTGATTCCTTGAGTTAAAGCCACCCCAGAGGTGGCAGCAGAAGCTGTCACTGCAATAATTCCTAGAATGGCAACAATCAAAAGTCCAATAAATCTCTTAGTTCTTTTCAAGAGTTGATCAGCCAGAAGTTGAAGGACTGTCAGGGCAGGATATTCTTGCCATGGTATGGTTAAATTCACTGGCATCCACACACCTGTCCTGGCTTTCAACAAATACAGCTGTTCCTTTTGAGAATCAAAACTTAGAGAACTATTAATACAAGTAAACAGTTGACACACAGGACAAAACAATTCTTCTGTTTTTTCATTCCACTTTATGTTGCCCTTAAGCCATACTAAGGGTAATTGAACACAAGCTTGAATGTATCTTTCATCATGGACAGGAAATTCCATACCATAAGTATGGGGTGTGGTGGTTTGATGATAAAACAACCCACCAGTCCAACCCTTCATAGGTTTTAGTGCAGCTGCTACTTTCCACAAATGATTTTGTTTAGGAAAACCATAAATTCCAGGTGCAAGGGGTGCAAACCCAACATCTGTCCAACTCATAGGTGTTATATTAATATTAATTTTATTTTTATTTATGGGATAGGTAGTCTCATCTCTTGGCAACTCAATGTTAATAGGTCTTTTATTACTGTCAAGTAAAGTTGCCTTTGGACTACAGTCCATTATAGGACCTTTAGAATTATTAGTTAAGAAAAAAGTTTGATCTCCTTTACATTGAGTCCAATGCACCCATTCCTTTTGTAAAGTAAAACTGTGCTCTTTACAAGGAGCTTCCACATCTATAGGAGTAAAACCTGGGATAAAACTAGAGATGGAATTAGCACTTAGCATAAACATCTCATGTTTGATGTCATTCCCAAAATCTGGCTGGTCATAATGACTTAGCCAGTACTGTACAGTCATATTTAAACACTGATATTGTTGACCAAAAAAAAAAGAGGGCCGGTGACCCCAGAAATATAATTAACAAGCTTCATTCCCTCTTCTTCAGGTTTAAATGATCCTCGGGTATCATAGGGTCCTGGGAGCCAGACAGATTCATTTGTAAATATGGGGACTGTGGTTCTGTCCAACTAACCCCTCACAGCAGCAGTGGATTAGGGACATAAGTCCAATAACGAAATTCCTTTCCTTCTACAGTTGACATAAGGAAAGCAAACATTGCTAAAAATATATTCACAGGTGTTAACTTACGCTTTTGTTTGCATAGGCTTGTCACAGCAGTTTTTACTGTGTGCAATATGGCCTGCTTTTAACTGTTCCTGAACTATATTATTAAGCGCTTCTAATTTTTCATAAGGGAGCAGTTTATCTGTTAACCATTTTAATGGCAGGGTGAAGCGCTGAACAGGAGCCTCTATATAAAACCCTCATGAAGAGGAGGCAAGCCTAGTCCGTTTTTGTCATTTCCCATTTTTACAATTTCAGGTTTTGAAATAGGAGTGGGGTCAATGGGATTATAACCCATATTCATCATTATAGTCTTGGCTAGTTTGGAAATAGTTGGAATAGTACTCATGGCTCCCCACTGTTGTAAAAGGTTGTAAAAGATCTCTGCCCCATATAGATAATGCAATAGGAGCCACATAGGGGTGCAGTTGAGCTTTCTGACCCTCAGGGCCAGAACAGTCTAAAGTATTAACACTTTGTTCAATATCAGTTAAGGTTTCCATACCAACAAATGTAGCCTCAATTTTCTTTTTTGGCCAGCCCCTAGGCCACATGAAAGAAGCAATTATTTAAACATAAGCTCCTGAATCTACTAGTCTAGTAATTGCCATTTTAACAGCAAAAGTTACTGTACACTGAGGTCTGGAGTCATTAAGGAGAGTATGCCAAAAAACCTTTTTTTCCAGTGCTGCCAAAGCCACCTTCCCCTTCACGGGAGCAGCCTGTCCTTTATGATAAGGCAGTATTAAAATTTGTGCAATTCTTTGACCAGCTTTTAATTTTATATTCTGGGTAGAAGAAGCCATAAGCATAATTTCCCCTTGAAAATCATAATCAATAACTCCAGGATGTATGTTTAAACCTTCCATTGTTAAACTGCTTCTACCTAAAATAAGCCCCACAGAGCCTGGTGGAATAGGGCCATGAATTCCAGTCTGAAGTTTTCTAGGCTTTTGTCCAGCTAAGATTTCTTCCTCAGATAGTATTAGTATGTCTAAAGCTGCACTTCCTTGAGTTTCATGAAAGAGATCCTGAACATGTAATTTCACAGGCTCTATTTCAGTTAGTTGTTCTGATTCACCTGTGCATGTGTTACCCCATTGTCCACTGGAAGCTGACTTTGAGTGCTCGTATTGTTCATTTTCAGGCCCCGAGCTGGGCCCTCCACCCCGTTTTTTGGATCCTGTGCTGGAACAAATTCTACCTTGGGTGGCAGGAGTTTGCCATCTTCATCCTTAACAGATCCACATTCATTAGTCCAATTTTTGCCTTTTTTGCAGCAGCAGCATAGGCCAGGTGCTTGCGGCTTGATATCTTGAATTACAGTAGCCGGAGCACTTTCAGTTTTAGCTTTGCGACATTCAGAATAAAGATGCCCCATTTTTCCACAATTAAAACATTTTGCCTTCTTTTTAGTCCCATTTAGTGCCTCCACCAAGGCTGCAGTATTAAGCTTTGCCTAAAATGTTCCAGAGCCAATATCTATATAAGTGCAGAGATATTGTTCAATGGAAACATTGTCCTGATTTTTGACAGGTGTCAGAGCCATCTTACAATCTGAATTGGCATTCTCAAATGCTAATTGTAATAAAAACATCTGTCTGGCCTGTTCTCCAGGAACATACTTTTCAATAGCTGTCTGAAGTCTAGCTACAAATTCAGAATATGGTTCATTGTTTGCTTGCATGATTCTTGTAAAAAACTGTTTAACCCCATCTTTTTCCTCTAGTCTTTGCCAAGCTCTAATACAAACATCTTTAACCTGCATTAATAAGTCTTGTGTTAATTGCAGCTGTTGGTGAATGTCAGCCGTAGGGCCAATACCCATTAAAGAGTTCACTGAAGTTCCCTGAGCTCTGTTTTGCAAAGTTGCCTCCTCCAGCCATCAAGCCTTGAATTGTAAAAATTGACCAGGGCTCAAGGTAGTATGAGCTAAAGTTTCCCAGTCAGCAGGAATAAAACTATGATTTGTACAATATGAATTTAAAATGCCAATCACAAAATGAGAAGTAGGTCCATAAGCATAAACGGCATCTTTCATTGTTCTTAAAAATTTTACTTCTATAGGAGCATGTTTAGCAGCTCCTGATTGACCATTCTCTCTAATTTCCCTGAAAACAGGATATACTTGTATAACAGGCTCTTTATTATTACCTAATTCTGAAATTTGAATTGAGTTCTCATTAGATACAGCCAATTCAGAGACATCTAAAGGAAAGTGATACTGTGCAGTGAAGTGAGTATATGGGGGATTAGGCCACACAGGAAAGATTCCTGGTGGAGCATTATGATGTAAGGGGCCTTCCCTCCAGACCATAGGACCTGCTGGTGCAGAAGGAGTTAGAGGCTTGTAAGGTGGAAGTACATCTTTACAAGAACCTGCTGTAGAGCTTGCTCTAAAGGAGAATATTTCAGCTCCCTTCTTTTCTAAGAAGGCAATTTTTTGATTCATTGTTTGAAAATTTTCAGCCATAACCTTTTTAAGATGTTCAAATTCAGACTCTTTTTGAGCTGATTCATCATCCATTTCCACTAATTCCAGACAGCTCTCTGCATCACTCTCTGGACTAATTAAGTCACCCACATATTTCTTTGGGGGCTTATTAAGCTTGGGTTCAGAATGGGAATGTGGCATATCATATCCATGAATAGTTCTGATTCTCTGAGACTTTCCACAGCCTGCTCTGGCTGGTCTAACTGACCCAGCTTGGGCAAAGGAGGCAGGAGTGGCAACTCGTCAGCGCCAATATTCTCAGTCTCAGAGGTTTGCTCAGAACATGTCTGAAACAGTTCCAATGCAATATGAACCAGTTGATAGGTTGCCCATATTTCTCTGCTTATAAAATTGCATTTTTGATGGGCACGATGCAGAACCCGACCCACTTTTTTCTAGACTTTCAAATTAAGCTGGACTTTCTGGTCAGGTGTAAACCAACAGCAATGCTTAACAACCACATGGAAAAGTACCCTCAGATTAAGGTTTTTACCAGAATTTTAGTAGTAGAAATCAGAGTTTTTAAAATAGCAATATACCGGACCTCCAAAGAGGAAGAGAGCTAAAGACTCAAATTATTTCCTCCCATGTTTCTTGCTATGCTAGAGATGTCCCATGTACTCTGCGTGGCCATTGCACTGTCCCAGTTATGTGGTTCTCAAGCTTACCTCAAATGGCTTCAGCAAAGATCTCTCCGAGTCATCCTGGGAGAGGTGGCCATCCTCCAGCCCAGCATCCAGAAAGTCTTTCTGCTCCTTCGTGATCCCCTTATCCTGCTGACTACGTCAAAATGTTGCATGACAGGAGATGCGAATGAACAGCAACTTTACTGTGGGTGTAAACTCGCTCCTGTAATTATTAAGTCAAGAAACAGACTACACAAAATGGGATGGTGTGTAGGGAAATTCTTTATTCAGGGTTTAGATTTTATACTTTTTTAGTCACAGACACACTTAATCTATTATCTGTTAGTTCCATCATTATCTTATTTTACCTATCTGAAATTAACTTGAAAGGAAATATTTTGTTTTCATATCAATATAATCACTTTTGTAGTAAACCTCTTCTTCTAAACACTGACTAATCTCTGGGCAGGTATGTAAATAAAGATCACAAAGAAGAAAGTAGTCACAGGGAAACAGACTTAATGGAAGAATATCTTCAAGCGTTCACTCAGTTTACTCTGTATGAAAGACTGTGTCTTTCCCTCAGGGCAGAGTACCTATAGACCTCTGACAATATGTTGTTAACATATGTCAACCCTCTGACCCCTATCTCTGAGGAAGGGCGGCATGCCCTTTGATCTCAGGCTTCACAGGGTGCACAGCTTCAGAGAATGGACTTATGGAATTTTTAACTCCAGGCAAGCCAACAACTCTTTGTGTGTCCCTGGGGGTCCCAGGTCCCTTAAGCCTCTGGAAGAAAAGCAAGTCATTTTAAACTCACACTGAGTTCACTTTGTGTGCTTGATGTAGGATATATTTATTTCTAAATATTTTCCTACATGTTCTGAACTTTTTCATTTGCCCAGTGACTACTATGATTCCAAAATCTCCTTTCAACTATTCATTTCTCTCCCTAATGAATTACTTGTATTGGCACATACACAGGCACACACATACATACACATGCAAGTTTCAGGTTTCATAATATAATATTCTCTTGATGCCAGGATGAGTCTTAGCTACCACTTCTTTAGCTTTTAGTTTTGGTGTTTGTTTTTTATATTTTAAATTATATATTTAGTGTATTTATTGTAGAAAACAGTTCTAATTTCCTATTTTGTTTTATGTTCATTTTAAAAATGGTGTTTAATATTTTAGAAGTTTTTTACATTTCACATGTATGTTAAATTTATTTTCTTATAGTTACTAATATTCTTTTTCTCTTTTTGATGTATACATCATTCAGCTTTAAATCTAATATATTTTTAAAACCTGGGCCTTTTATCTCACACACTTGAGCTTTTATAATCATTCTTATCATTTATTAATTTATTTTGTTTATTTTAAAAATAGCTTTGTTACTTCTTGGCTTTCATGTAATAATGTCAGTTACCTGAAGCAAAATATTTTCAGTCATGGTTCAACATTATACAGATCAAAAGGAAGAGTACATAAATCCATATGTGGATATATGGATATATTAACTCATGATGAATAAAACACTTAAACCTAAGGAAGAAAAGTATAACAATTCTAGAAAAAAATGTTGGAAAAACTCTTAAAGATATTGGTGTTGGCAAAGAATTTGTGAAGAAGATGCAAAAAGCAAGAACAAAACTAAACAACTAGGACCAGGTCAAATTAAAAGCTTCTGCACAACTAAGGAAACAATTGAGTGAACAGGTGACCCGGAGAATGAAAGAAAAATATCTGCATGTCATATATCTGATAAAATGCTGATAACCAGAATCAGCAAAGAACTCTATAAATCAATAAGAAAAAAAAATCAAATGATCCATTAAAAAGTGGGCAAAAGACATGAACAGAAGCATTCCAAAAGAAGATAGACTACTGTTCAATATAAATGTAAAGAATTGTTTTCTCCCATTCTGTGGCTGGCTGTCTGCTCTTTTGTTGGTGAACTGATAATCAGAATCCACGAAGAACTAAAGCATATTGTTTTTTCAGAAAGAAACAATGAAACAACCCCAGTAAAAATCAGGCAAAAGACATGAACAGAAACTTTTCGAATAAAAATATACCAATGACAAACAAATTCAAGAAAAAAATGCTCAATGTCTGTAATCATTGAGGAAATGTAAATCAAAACCATGAGATATTACCTAACTCCAATGAGAATATCTCATATTTAAAAAGATCAAACAATAGATGCTGGAATGGTTGCAGAGATAAAGGAATGCTTAGACACTGTTGGCAGGCATGCAAACTAGTACAATTTCTATGGAAAGTAGTATGAAGATACCTCAAAGAATCAAAAGATCTGCCATTTAATCCAGCAATCTCACTACTAAAGAAAGACACTTGTACTCAAATGTTCATAGCAATGCAATTCACAAACACTAAGTTGTAGAAACAAGTCAAGTGCCCATTAATACATGAGTGGATGAATGTGGTATATGTAGACCATGGAGAACTAGCCAGCCCTACGGTATCTGGGACTTCATTAACTCTGTGACTCCATCTCTTACTATCTTTTTTTCTGATCACTGTGCTTGTCATATGGGTGTCTCAATATTCTTCAAACACAGCTCAGGACTTTTCAATGCCTGTTTCTTTTGTGTAGCATAATTTTCTCCTAAATATTGAAGAATCTCAGAGAAATCATCCCAAAATATGACTCATTGGCATAGAGAGTTTTTGTTTTTGTTTTTGTTTTTTCCTTTGAGACAGAGTCTCACTAAGTCACCCTCAGTTGAGTGCTGTGGCGTCACAACTCACAGCAACCTCAAACTCTTGGGCTTAAGCAATTCTCTTGCCTCAGCCTCCAAAGTAGCTGGGACTACAGGCATCTGCCACAACGCTCGGCTAATATAGAGAGTATTTTTGAACAAAAGGCTCTTAGAGATCAACAGGCACCTTGGATGGAGCTTTCCCTCTATCTTTGTCAAACTAGATGGATTAATAAAAAATAACAATTGCCCTGACACCCATAGCCATTTGTCTCAACACAGAAAAGAAGATCAAGAATGCAACTAGCCTTGGCCTGAACTATTTTAAAGATTATACTCATCTGTATGGTTAATTTAATTTCCAAAGATAATTGTTCACTAGTAAATCTCTCCCTCCTCCCAATCTATTCTCTCAAGTATGTTTTCATCTTTCCTGGTAACCATGTGTTGCCAATAAACAGAATTACCTATATTCCTCATCTCCCTCATTTGAGGGGATACTATACTAATGAGGGCATATAAACTTCTAGCCCCCCTTGGATATTGGGTAATAATTCTGTGATTCTCCCTCTGCCTATGGTAAATAAATGTGTAATCTCTTTCTCTTATTAATCTGTCTTATCATGAGTTTATCTTTTAAGAAAACTTCCAGGAAAAGAATTTTTCCTTCTTCCCACCATAAACACATACCTCACCTCCATCAATTCTTTGCAGAAATGATACATTCTTGGCAAGATCTAGTCCAGCTCCTTTCACAAAAATTAATCTTGCCAGCACTCCTAATGCTTCTAAACTTTAAAGAAAATTACACAATCATGTATTATGCCAATTGTCTGTCTCAGTAATGAAACTACCTAAATAGGAATAAAACGTTATTTGCCCTTCATTAACCCACAAAATAATCCTCGTTTTAATTGTGAAGAAACTTAAGTACAGGAAATTCAAGCAGCATTTGAACAATCACTCAGCTATGAGTTTCAGAGGCAAAATTCAGACATAGACTTTTAAATTTATCTTCTCAATTATTACTGTGCATTATGTCTAAAATGTAAGTTTACCCCATGTTTGAAGCACAGCAGGTAAGAAACTATGACTCATAATTTATTGCTTTATCCTCACCACCCCTTTAACAATAGCTGATGTACTGTGGGTGAGCATAGATATTATTAAGAATGGACTTATTAAGAAATATGATAATGGGTATCTTTAATAAAAGTATTTAGTATAAAATAACTAGAATAAAATCAAAAAATCATTTCAGGATTCAATTCATTTCAGGAAATGAAATGCTTTAAAATCATTGAAAAAACAGACTTAAGGAAAAGGAACATCATTCAATAAGCGTATATGTTTAAGAAAATTTTATAATAATCCATTCGAGAAGTCTTTTATGATCATTATAGTTAAAAGATCAATATATAAATAATTAATTTTATCATAAAACCTTGAATAAAAAATTAAAACACTACTGAGACAGCAGTGAATGAATCAAATTATAAATTATTTGAGAACTCTCAAAACTGGCAGATCACCGGATGATTTTAAAGACTTTCACAATTTGTCATTTTCTTACTTATGTTAAATTTGTAATTTAAATGGTGCAAAATTTAGATTGGCTTTGAAAACTTCAAATTACTCTATTTCCCTTTTATTATATAAAATTAGCCAATAATCAGTATAAACATGTGCCAAATATATCAGCAAAAAGACATTGTATTCAAAATTAAGATTGGAGTGTTTTTGGAAAAGTATTTACTTTAGCCACAGTATAATGAAAGCTATAAAAGATATAAAGTATACTACATTCTATAAAGAGCTCTAACTCATCTCAACTTCCCTAAGCACCACTTACCCCAAAGCACTTACCTACTGAATGGAAAAACTTTTATAGTAATATCTTCTAAGTTATATACTTCAAAATAGCATATAATATATTACAAACTATAGAAATCAGAAATAAAGGAAGGTACATAAGGAGAGGACATAGAAAAAATTTTCACAGTTAAGCATTAGTGGTGATCTTAGTATATACACCCAGTCACCGACAGAACAGCACAAAAGATAATATGAGCTAAAAGGAATTTTGATAATGAAAAAGGGTCAGAAGAGAAAGAGAATTGTCTATCAGGCAGTTTTTTATTTTATTTTTTTCAAAACTATCAAACACAAACTACCATTATCATAGAAAAATAAACATCTATTTCTAATGTACAGACTTGTGCTCGTCATCTGGGATAGGCTCAGATGGAGAGCAGGTAGAGAAACTTTGCTGTAATTTCTTCATTCTGGGCCTTGTACTGAATGGCCAGCAACTACCAATAGGTAGCTTTCCTTATTAGAAATAGAGAAACACAAAGTGCATGCATGTTAGCAAATTTTGAATTAATTATTTAAGGAAATATTTTTATCATAAATAGGCACTGAATTGCATCAAATTATTTTCTGCAAAACTAAGCTTATCAAATGATTTTTGTAATGATTACATTTTTACTATTTAAACTCCTTGTGGTCATGATACAAACAGAAATTCAACATGATGTAATATATTTTAAAAATATCTTACTGGATTTGATTTGCTAATATTTTGATAATAATTTTTGTCCCATAATTCAGATTAGTTTATGGACTTCATTTGTTCTACTACCCATTGGAGTCTTACATCAATGTTTTGCAATTTTGATATAATTATTTTGAATTATATCAAGAGTATTAAGTATGTGATAGCATAACATTATGATCTAGTGATGTTAAGAGCACTGCTCAGAATCACTAGTCAAAATAACAATTGAAAAGACTTATTTTGCCTCCAAAATTTATTTCTTCTAATGTTACTCTTTGGATTGTATGAAGTGTACTATAATTAAAAACATAACCATTTATTTTACCTGTGAGAATGGTTCACCTTTAACAGCAGAAAAGTCACCAAATATTTATAACTTGGTAAAAACCTTGAGCAAGATTCTCTGATTTTATCATGACCTCTTCTCTTTCCCTTACTCTGATTCTGGTTCCTGAAATGTCAAGCTCACTTTGGATTCTGCCTGTCAGCATTTCTAGCTCTTGGTTTCATGTTGATATCATTTGATTCTGCACTATCTCTATGATGATTGATAGCTAACATTTACAGCAGAATTAAACTGTTTTATCCATTTTTCTGACTTGCCTAGTTATTTTAATTTGAAATTTGGGATGAATTTTATAGATATAAAAAATTTCCACTCAGCAAAACCTACTCTACAATGACAAAGCCACTCATCACTGTTGCTGAGGATGGAAGTGGAGCATATTAATGGAATAGAAGCTGAAGTGAAATTCTTACAGGATGAAAATGTTCTATATCTATATCATTGTAGGAATAGACATCAAAACTAATCAAACTGTAAATATAACATCAATACATGTTTGTTTGTAAGCTGAACTTCAATAAAGTTAATTACTATAAAAATAAAAAATGTTTCCTCCTATAAAAATAAAAATGAACTCCTTTGGAGTTCCCTAGCTAGCAATGCTCTACGCAATCTGGTGGCAACATTCTTGGGTCATGGGGTGTGTGTCCAGCATGTTCTGGTAGTAATTCATGAAAATGATATCTATTAAAGAAAGATATTCCTTTTTATACTCGTCATTATTAGAAGACTTCCCTGGGTGGCAATGATTAATGAGTTTTATTTGGCCAGGGCATTTGATAATAATTAAATTATGAAGTTAATTTTGGTAGAATATTATGAAACTTTGTTAAAAATAACACCTCATTCTGGAAAGATGTGTTTTCTTTCATAAATTATTTCAGCATACAATGACTCACATTTACAAAACCTAACTTAGTTGTTGAGATTGGTAACATAGAATAGAAAGAATTATATTAAAGAAAAAAAACAAAAACCTTCTAAGTTGCAAGCTCATCTCAGTTTTTCAGCCTTCATCAACCATTGATTATCATTTGACCAATTACTATCCACCAGGTAATATGCCAGGATTCTGTTTCCCTACCATTTGAGATGATTTCAGAATATATATTTATATACGATTGAAATATATAGACTGTGTAAACCCCATTAGTTTTGAAATGTAAAGTGTATATTAATACTTCTCATGTCAGGTGTGGTTGCCCAGACCTGTAATTCTAGAACTCTGAGAGGGTGTGGTGGAGGATCCATTGAGCTCAGGAGTTTGAGACCTGCCTGAAAAAGAGCAAGGCCCTTTCCCTATCCAAAATAGAAAAAGTAGCCTGCTTTGGTGGTGGGCATCTGCAGCCCCAACTACTGTGGAGGATGAGGCAGGAGGACCACCTGAACCCAAGAGTTTGAGGTTGCTGTGAGCTGGGCTGATGCCATGGCTCTCTAGATTGGGCAACAGAGGAACACTCTTTCTCAAAAAAAGGAAAAAAAGAATACTTTTTAGTACAAATGATGCTATAGAGATTATTAATTAATGACTCCAACATGCAAATTATCACAGGAATACATGCTGGCAGAATGTCAAGGATGCGAGTAAACAATTTGTCTCACAAAAACTGAAAACCCGACACAGAAACTTATTCTTTATCCTTGGGCTGTTCTTTTAAATCAGAAATCAGCACACTAGCACACTTTTTTTCATGAAGGATTAGATAATACATATTTTATGCCTTCAGGCTCATATTATTTTTGCCATGACTACTCACCTCTGCTATTGTAAAGCAAGAACAGTGAAACAAAAATTATTTTGTTTGCAGACTTTAATTCAAAGACTTCTTTCTTTTTTTGAGATGGAGACTCACTTTGTTGCCCTGGGTAGAGTACCATGGAATTATAGCTCTCAGCAACCTCAAACACCTGGGTTCAAGCAATCCTCTTGCCTCAGCCTCCTGAGTAGCTGGAACTACAGGTTCCCACTACAACATCCAGCTACTTTTCTTTCTATTTTTAGTGGAGGAGTCTCTCTCTTGCTCAGGCTGGTCTTGAACTGCTGACCTCAAGCAATCCAACTGCCATGGCTTCCCACAGTGCTAGGATACAGGCGTTAGCCATGGTGCCTAGCCCAAATACCCGTGTGTGTCTGTGTGTTTCAGTTACATAGGTTTTCTTTTCAAACTGAAGTATGAATAATAAATTAATTAATGTGGCTGTGTTCCAATAAGAATTTAGTAGAAAAAGTAGGAGGCTGGCTGTGATTGGCATATGGGTTGTATGTTCTAAATCATTACTGATGTTTTAAATCATTAGGAAACTAATGCTGCTCAGACATCCTTTAGGGCAGATATACTTTATACATTTCTCTCATAAATTTAAGAATATTTAGACAATATATTAGTACCATAGCCGATAAATGGATGGCATTGTAATTTTCAAAGCCATTCTCTAATTCTTATTAATAAAATAAATTTAGAAACAAGTTTAGAAAATGGTTAAGTAGATTTTATAAAACTTGGTGAGGTGAATTTTTACAATTGAGCACTATAGGGATCTCTGAGGTGGTCTCCAAAACATGGCATGTCTCAATTTCAACCGAGTTCTTCAGGTGTGAACAATATACCAAAGCAGTTAAGATAGAAATCAAAATGTCAAATATACTTCTAAAGAGGCCAGTTCAAAAGATCTACCTACGGTACATCTTACAAGGGTACATGTGAAACTTACTAAATGTAGAATATAAATGTTTTAACACAATAACTAAGAAAATGCCAGGAAGGCTATGTTAACCAGTGTGATGAAAATATGTCAAATGGTCTATAAAACCAGTGTATGGTGCCCCATGATCGCATTAATGTACACAGCTATGATTTAATAAAAAAAGATACAGTTTAATGAGAGAGCCAAATAGTTCTACTAACTAAACCTCAGAATTAGATATGTTTATCCACCCAATAAAGTGACATTTGTTATCATGGTGGAGTCTGCCCTTCAGAAAAAGCATAAGCTCTGCCCAGATGTTGCTAACTTCAAGAGAAAAATGGTCTGAGTTAAGATAAATATGCCCAGTTATGTCTGTCTGATATTCCTATCTGATAATTCATTTTACCTTTCAAGATCAGAGTTATTATCCAGGAAGACTTAAACATTTTTATTAACAAGATTATTCCTATTATTTAGTAATGTTAACTTTCCTAATGTATCTACCTTGCTTCTTCTCACATGTATATTATTTCTAGTATCTGAAATTCAAAGACTACTATTTGACAGTTGCATGTTTAGTGATTTTTCAAAAATTACTAATCTCTAGGAGATTCTAAATATCTCTTTGCAATTATTGCAATCATAGTCAGTAGGAACATAAGTAACACTTTATTTTAATGATTATAGCACTGTTGATTGTAACAAATTCATTTGAGATTTATTTAGACTTTTATTTTCCCCAGAATATTCTACCGTAATGTGAAATTAGGTGTGTTCTGCTGCTTTCTACAATTCTGGAGAATTGCCAAAATTTAGTTGTGTTGTTTTACTCATTGTGTTAAGTAGTATTTCCCTTTTATACCTTGTGACATTTTATTGCTAAACTAACTATGCTACAAATTTAGAAATAATGAATGAGATCTCTTAATCTAATTTCATACCGATGTGTGGTTTAGAAAAATAAAACAAAATTTTTCCATAGTATATCCGGCTGTAATGTGATACATATCCAGTGTATACCTATTATGAATCAAAGGATTTATTACTTTTATTACTCTGCCTCCTATTAAAAAAATAGATTTAAAATAAACACAAAATAATAGATTAGCATAAATTCCATAAGGAAAAAACTTGGAAGTAAATAACATGAATTTTTGTTTGCATTCATGGTAGGGGTTTAAAAACGTTTGCCTTAATAAATTAATCTTAGACATTATTTAGCTAATTGTCTCAAATTTTTTAAAAAGTTTTTTTTAAACTACTGGCTCTTTATTCTTTAAAAATGTTTTTGACTGAAGATGATGCTACATTTATATGAATATTATGTCTATTTACAACTGAGAAGACATTTTAAATTTTCATTCAGAGATGTTAATTGTGCAAATTGGATAACTTTTGGAAGAAATTGTGGTGAATGATACAATCTTTAGATTATTTTATAGATCTAATAATTTTTTATTATAATTCATTCTGCATACATGCTTTTTATGATTTTACTTATGTAGGCTTTGTACTTGAGAGCCTGTGCTGTTACAACTCAGTGAGTCCTGAAAAGGCATAAAGGGAATAAAACATTTGTGAACAAAATTTCATGAACATTAAAGGATATTTTCTTTATAAATTATGGAGTTTACATAAAATAATTAATTTAAAATAATAACATTAATCACAAATGTCTGTCTCTTTTATCTATCTCTGATTAACAATTGTTTGTCCTGATCATATGTCCTATGAAAAATATTTAAAAGTTGTATAGAGAGATGACAGATAGGTAACACATTATGTATTAATAAAATATTGAAATCCTAACTTATTTATTTTCCTGTCCTAATGAGTTCAGGGTAGTATGATTTTAAGAGGAGTGAAGACAAAGCACTGGTGATGCTGGTTTTAGAACGGTAGGATATATTCTATAGGATTTCATTTGGATTGATAATGTTTCTTCTGCTTATGTTTGGTCTGCACCATTTTCTATGCGATGTAATAATTTAGACATTTAGAAAAGATACTGAGTATATTCATCTACACAACATGTATTGTTTTATTCAGATCATTAAAAAAATTATTCAGAGTGCCCCAACATCATGCCAAACCTCATGAGAATGTATCCCTTCTCCTCAAGTCACTTCTGTTATACACTAGGAGTTCAGCAGACCCGTGCATGTTTATATACACCTACTAATTAATAAACATTCTCTGATATTGTTAGACATGTTTGAAACTTTCTATAAATAATTCTTACCTAACATGCCATTTTAAATTTTGTTTCTTTCACTTAATAGTACCTTTCTGAGACTTCACGATAGTTGATGTAGTATTAGTTGATTTATTTTAATTCTTCAGCAGAATTTCTTTCATTTTTTTTTTCTGTATACATATACATGTGTTCACTTGGCTTCCACTTTTTACCTTCACAAATTAAAAAGGCTTAAAATTGAATAACAATGTTTAAGATCAGAACTTGAAACAAAAACCTCGTAAAGAACGAATGGAGATAAATACATTCAGAAAAGAAATCGGCCGATTGCAGAATTAATTTCCTTCCTTCTTTCTTTTGTTTTCTTTTCTCTTTTCTTTTCTTTTCTCTCCTCTCCTCTCCTCTCCTCTTTTCTTTTCTGACAGAGTCTCACTATGTTGCCCTGGGTAGAGCACTGTGATGTCACAACTCATAACAACCTCATACTCTTGGGCTTAAGAGATTTTCTTGCCTCAGCCTCCCGAGTAGCTGGGAATACAAGCACCCACCACAACACCTGGCTATTTTTTTGTTGTCATTGTTGTTTAGCAGGCCCAGGCCAGGTTCAAACCTACCAACCTTGGTGTATATGGCCGGCCCCCTAACAACTGAGCTATAGGAGCCAAGCCCAGAGTGTCTTAAGTGGCTATCTCAATGTGTATTTACTGGAAAGTTGTTGATAGACATAAGCTATTTTACATTTTTTGTAGGTTATACTATAATGAAAAATAAGTGCATGTAAATTTTTGTGCTTGTTTGTGGAATTTTCTAGAGAATATACATGGAAATAAAATCCTTAGGTGAAATGATGTGAATCTGATGAATTTTAATTAATTTTTCCAAATAACAATTGAATGTATCAATCTTTCTCTTATAATATTTGCTGTTGTTTTTAAAAGAAAATTTTTCCTACTCATCAAATAACTTGTGTACTATTTTTAGGTTTTATAGTGAATTTTGTCTTAATATTGATTATTGTAATTCATTGACACTTATTTGTGGTATGTTGAATTTACTTTATTTATCACCAATTGTCTCAGAATAGCTATTAACATTTACTTTTACATTTGTTGTTTAGCAAGTTTTCACATATTTTTTCTCCGTAGTTCTAGGCTTTCTTTTCTTATCCACTTGTTCACTTGTCTATCCAAAGACAAATAGTAATATGAGAGTAATTTAAATTGGTAGATGTGCCAAAGACTGTCCTGAGTACTTTATAAATTTTTAATAATTTAATCTTATAATCATCATAGGAAGTTAAGTACCTTTTAAAAAATAAGGTCTTCATTTATTCAACTGACATTTAGAAAATACATTTGTTTTTACCAAACCACATACTAAATAACCAAACTGTAGCAGAAAAGAACACATTCTTATATAAAAGTGCTTTTATTGTCCCCTTTTAACAGTTGGGGATTTGTTTAAGATCTTACAAGGTAGAGACAGGTTTGAACACAAACATTTGACTCCCAATTTGGGCATTTAACTCTTCAAACTATGCTGCTTGTGCTTTTGTGACCTATTTCATCTTCCTCTTGGGCACACTACTGAGCACTGATTTCCCAGTCTCTCTTTAAATAAGGTAGGGTTGAGTAATCAAATTCTGCCCATTGAATTATGGAAGTGATGTGTACCATTCTGAGCCTTCACTCATGCAAAGTTTTCATGTTATGATTTTTTTCTATTTATGTGTAAGATGTGGAGAATTAAGTAAATAATTATGAAATCATAAAAAAATATTTTGAGACCTTAAAGAGTAGAATAACCCTAGTGATTCACAGGATGCAATACATATGGCAAACAATTATTTTGAAGCTTTAGGAGGAAAGAAATAATATTTTAACACTATGTTGTTCTGTACAGTAGCCACTAGCCACATTAGCCTACTAAAATTTTCATTTAAATTAATTGCAAATGAACAAAATTGATACTCTGGTTTTTCTACACTAGCAATAATTCAAGTACTTAACAGCTACATATAGTTAATGGTGCCAATATTGGACAGCATGTATATATGTTAAAAGTACAACTTAACACAAATTAGATTTAGCAGAGTTTATCTGAACTAAGAATGTTTCATAAATCAGAGAGCATTCAGAATCAGGAGAGGTTCAGAGAGTTCCACCCAGCAAACTGGGCCAGTAGTATTTTTAGGCAAAAAAAGACAGAGACATACAGACAGCTGGATTGTTTACAGCTCTGCATTTGCCTTATCTGGTCATGGTGTTGAAAAAGCTTGGAAAATTTGACTCCAAAATATGAGTCCTTGCTATAAATGTTTTTTTTTTTTTAATTATAGATCCTTATAGATAAAAAAAGAATGAGAGGGGACTTTCCCACTAAGAAACCCAACTAATGGAGCAAAAGATCAAAGGCAGCAATTGACTTTCCATCTCCTCTGGGTTCTCTCAATATATGGAATGAAGATCAAGAATGCAATCAGACATGACCCAAATAATTTAAAACATAATACCTGTCTCTCAGGTTAATTTGTAAGTTTCCCACATCCATTCATCTTGTCTAGCAAATACTTATTGCTGCTCATTTCTCCTCCATACTAAAAAGACAGTTATAAATATCTGAACTTCATTGGAATATTGAATGTAGCTATTCTGTGATTCTCCTCATGTGTATGGTATACAAAGCTTTCTCTTATTAATCTGCTTTCATTGTGAGTTGATCTTTTGGCAAACTTTCTTCAAAAGAGAAAGTTTCCCCTTATACCTACAGTGTGATGAAGCATTTGTCTTCTATGGACATGATTTGATTAGTTGCAGCTTGCGATTGGCTGAAGCTCAGCTTCTGAGATTGGCTAAGTCTCAGTTATTTGTTACAACAACACAATCTTAGATAGTTTGCCCCTTGTTTGCATATTAAGTTAGGTTGCAGCTTGCCATGGAAGAGTCAATGTAAAGAAGCTTCAGGGCAGTGCCTGTGGCTCAAAGGAGTAGGGTGCTGGCCCCATATACCGGAGGTGGGGTTCAAACCTGGCCCCAGCCAAAAACTGCAAAAAACAAAAACAAAAAAAAAAGCAAAGAGGAAGCTTCGGTCTAAGTTTATGTAATTTAACATATAGAATATTCTCATCATTGTAGAATATTTTGTTGACTATGTTCCAGTATGTCAAACTAATGAGAGTTTGGAGGCTGTTTTCTTAAAATATTTAACTTGATGTGACAAAATTTCTTTCTTAATTACTAAAAATTTATCATTAATCTGAAATACTGTAAGTTAAATCACTTCACAATTTTATTCAAGAAATTCCTAACTGCTGTTATCTCACTGAATTGTACTAATTTAAAACATCAACTAGTGGTGTATAATAACCTCAAATGCTTCAGGTCTTGACTAAAGCTTGTTATTGTCAGTGATTTTAATTTTAGCCATTACTGTAATTCTTTCTAAATGAGAGCTTACTTACATTTCTTGATAACAAATGAAATAAACGTTATATGCTTATTAATCACTTTACTACTTTTCCTTGTGAAGTGCCTATTCAAGTCTCCCATCCAATAGTCTTCATTGTTTCTTTATAATTTGTAGCATGTCCAAATGTACTAGTTATTATTAAATTAAGTTCAGCCTAAAGCCACCTCTTTACACATTTTAAGCCTAAATAGTGACCTATTAGCTCCTCTTGTGCCAATCAGAGTTTTCGCCAATCAAAGGCTGCCGACTATTCAAATAAGTGAAATGCTCACCTGTAACCAATCAAGCCATTCTGGCACCTCACTTCTACTTTCTGTATGTCACTTTCCTTTCTTTTTAGCCATAAATCTTTAACCATGGAGCAGCTGGCCACACTCAGAAACTGATCTGGTTCAGGGAATGCCCAATTTGTGAAGCATTCTTGCTCATTTAAATTGCATTAAATTTAATTGGTCTAAGGTTTTCATTTTAATGGATAGTGTTAACATGGGTTCTGATGTAAAGTTCCCACAATCCCCAGGATCAGTGAGTGACCAAGTGAGATACTCATAGAACTACTGTGTCCATTTATGACTCACAGCAAATAGGGAGGGTGGATAAGTTCTCTCTCAGATTCGGCACCTGCACACATTTGTGTTCTAAGCTCTCTGTTAGAGCAGTTTTTTATCCGAACCAGGTTCAGAAGTCACGACAGAAAATGGATAGGGTCCCGAATCAGATTGGATGTGATAATTAACTGACTTGGATTAAGGTAGAGACCTCAAATGTCTGAATGGGTTAGGCTGAAACTGGCAGTAAATGGCAATTTTGAGGGGAGTATGAACTTTAGTTTTCAGGAATTGGCAGGGATTTTTGTGTTTTACTACATTTGTTTCCTTTTTATTCATACTTGACAGGGAAAAGTCATTGTCTAAGTGGATAATGGGGATCTGAGAGCCAAAGCTAAGATTAAAGTAAAAACGAGAACTTTAATTTCTGAAGAATGGAGTACTCTACTTTTGGGTTATGCAGACATATAAATGTATAAGTATTAAGCCTTATACAGCAGCAAACACTTATGGAAATACTGAAATTTTACTGACAACCATTTAAATTTATAGTGGAACATTCCGAACGGACAGCTTTAAGAAGTGCATTTAAAAATAAGGCGCTTTTATAATCATTAAGGATATTTTGCATTCCTGTGGTATCTATTGTTATTTTCCCTCTTTTGTTTCTGATTGAGGTTATCAGAGATCTTACTTTTCTGTTTCTGGTTAGTCTGGCCAAGGGTTTATCTATTTTAGTAATATTTCCATAAAACCAAATTTTCATTTCACTGATCTTCTAAACACTATGCTTAGAAATTTGAAAATATAGAGGAAATGGACCAATATCTAGAAACAAACCAACTTCCTAACTTAAACTCAATTGGAAAGAATTAGAATTTTTGAACATCAAGCCCTAAATTGTATCGCCAATATAAAATCATCCAGAAAAAGAAAGCCCTGGTCCAGAAGGCTTCACATCAGAATTCTATCAAACTTTCAAAGAGGAACTAATACCTATAGTACATAACTTATTACAAAACATAGAGAAGAAATAAATCCTCCTAACACATTAAACAAAGCAAATATCACCCTGATTCCAAAACCTTGAAATAATACAACAAAACATAAAAATTATAGGCCAATATCATTAATAACTATCAATGCAAAAATGTTCAATAAGATCCTGGCAAACAGAATTCAGTGACACATTAACAATTTATATGTCATATCAAGTCGATTTTATCCCAGGGATGCAAACTTGGTTCAACACATATAAATCCATAAATATAAGTCACCACATGAATAAAATAAAAAACAAAGACCATACGATTCTCTCAATTGATGCAGAAAAGGCTTTTGAAAAAATCCAGCATACTTTTTTGACAAAAACACTTAGGAAAATAGGGTCAGCTGCGACTTTTCTTAAATTGATTGAGGCCATCTACAACAAACCCACTGCCAACATCATATTGAATGAAGTAAACCTGAAAGCATTTACACTCAGAACTGGAACTAGACAAGGATGCCCATTATTGCCACTACTATTCAACATTGCAATGGAGGTTCTAGCCATTGTAATCAGGCAAGGTAAGGAAATCAAAGGTATTCAAATGGGAGGAGGTCAAACTCTCACTCTTTGTGGATGACATGATCTTACACCTAGAAACTCCAGGGACTCAACTACAAAGCTCTTAGAAGTGATCAAGGAATATAGCGGCATCTCAGGATACAAAATCAATGCCCACAAATCAGTAGCCTTAATATCTGTCAATAACAGTCAAGCTGAGAATACAATCGAAGACACAATACCTTTTGCAATAACTCCAAGGATGATGAAATACCTGGGATTATATTTAACAAAGGATATGAAGGATCTCTGTAAAGAGAACTATGAAACCCCGAGAAGAAATAGCAGAAGATGTTAACAAATGGAAGAATGTATCATGTAAATGGCTGGGGAGAACCAACATCATTAAAATGTCCATACTACCCAAAATAATCTACAGATTTAATGCAATCTCCATCAAAGCACCAACTTCATACTATGAAGAACTTGAAAAAATAGTACTTTGTTTCATATGGAACCCAAACAGCCAATACAATTCTTACAAATAAAAACAAATCTGGAGGTGTCACTTTATCAGACTTCAATTTATACTATAAGTCTATAAATCATCAAAACAGCATGGTATTGGCACAAAAATAAAGATAAAGATCTATGAAATAGAGTAGGGAACCTAGAGATGAACCCAGCAATACATTGCCATCTGATCCTTGATAAACCAAAGTATGCACTAAGGAAAATAATCCCTATTTAATAATTAGTGGTGGGAAATTGGTTAGCCACATTTAGAAGCCTGAAATAGGATTGACACCTCTCACCACTGACAAAAATTGACCTTCACTGGATAAAAGATTTAAATTTAAGACATGAAACAATCAATATTCTAGAATAAAGTGTGGGGGAAAACCTTGAAAAATGGGTTTGGGAAAGGATTTTATGAAGAAGACTCTCTTGGCAATTGCAGCAACATGAATAAATAAATAAATAAATAAATAAATAAATAAATAAGACATGATCATGCTAAAAAGTTCTGCACACCCAAGGGTACCACGACTAAAGCATATAGCCTTCAGAATGGAAGAAGATAGTCACATACTATAAATCTGATAATGGACTGATAACTAAAATCTACAAAAAACTCAAATTAATCAATAAGAAAAGAATAACTAATCCCATTTATAAGTGGACAAGAGACTTGAACAGAAACTTCCCTGAAGATGACAAATGGATAACAAACACATCATCCCTAATCATCAAAGAAATACAAATCAAAATGTCTGAGATATCACTTAACTCCAGGGAGATTAATCTACATCGCACAATCTCATATCTGCAGATGCTAGCATGGATGTGGAGAGAAGGGAAAACTTCTGGTGGTCTTGCAAACTAATAAAACCTGTGCGGAAAGCAGTCTGGAGAATTCTCAAAGAATTAAAATTGGACCTTCCATTGGTTGCATAATCTACCCAGAAAAACAAAAACCATTTTACCACGAGGACATTGGCACCCAAATGTTTATTGCAGCTCAGTTCACAATTGCCAAGATGTGGAAGTAACCCAAGTGCCCAACAACCCATGAATGGATTAACCGACTCTGGTATATATATACCATGGAGTATTATTCAGCTATCAAAAAGACGGAGATTTTGTATCTTTTGTGTTTACCTGGATAGAGTTGAAACAAATTCTTCTTAGTAAAATATCACAAGGATGGGGAAAAAATTATCCAATGCACTCAATACTAAGATCAAACCAATATATAAACAACTATGTGCCCACACGAAAGAAAAAGTCTAGTCTAGTGAGCAGAAGTAAGAGGAGGGAGGGAAAAGGAGAGGAAGGAGAGTGATTGGTGGGATCTCACCTAATGTGCACAGTGTGAAGGTGTTCAGCACGCCCCCTGGGTGAAGGGCTCAACCACAACTTGAACTTTAGGAATAAAAACAATGTCACCTAAACATTTGTACCCTTATATTAATCTGAAAATTTTAAACATCATAAAAGTTCAATGGAAAATTTAAAATATTAAAAAATAATAATTAAATTCACAATGGAAAGAAACCTGTTGCTGAAATTCGACAGAATAAAAAAATAAAAATGAGGGCCTCAAATTAGTCTCATTCAAGGATGCCAATGAGTATCATAAGCTACTAAAAAGATTTCCATACTTTCATTCCCTTTAAAAAAAATCTCTTTACAAAAGGCATATAAAAAACGTAAGAGATTATTTAACAAAAAAAATTCGATCTGCTAACTTTTTGGCTTACATACTGTCCTGCCCTGAAGAAAAAAAGAAAGCTATCCTTAATAGTGTTTGCAAAAAGTAGACTGTCAGACAAAGTAGACTTGCTTCTTTTCAGATCTACTCATACTGAGTCCAGGCATAGAGAAATATTTTTTATTAATTCTATTTCTTAATGGGCTTCCCTTTGACCTCCATAATTTTTGCTAAAAAATTAAAAGTAACTAAGCTAAAAAGGCCACCTAACTAAAACATAACTTTCTGGTATTTAGCTATCTTGAAACACTTTTGTACAAAAATAAAAAAAGGGCATCTATAAAAAATATTCCCATTTGTAAGGGTGTCTAAGAAGGAGGACTGGGTCACTAGAAACCCTTATAATTTTTTTAAATTTACATAAAATGTGTCAGTTTTGTTTACTGTACTTTTTCTGGCCATCTTTTCTTAACTGCCAGACAGCCTATTTTTTCCTGGGTATGAACAAATGATGGTACAATATTTCGTCCTAAAATCTTAGCTCTGCATTTCTGAGACATAAATTGTCTACATTATTTCACCTAGGAATTGACTTTGTTATAGCCAAATTGTTGCTGGGGCAATAAAATATGTAATTAAAAGATTGACAGTCTGAATAGAGGAAGGAAAGATATTTTAAGGCCAACAAATTAAAAATCTTTAAAAAGTTACAAGATCTGTTTCCGTCTGTGTGTCTATATGTCTATGTGTTTATATGTGCCACGTGTATGTGATATTTCAGTACCAAAATATATAAAATAGCTCAAGTGAACGGGCTTAAAGATAAATATGTCCTTAAATGAAATATTTTATTAGGTAGATAGAAATTAACTCAAATATCTTTTTGGCCATATGGCTTAAGTAATCTTTGTAAATAAAACTAAATTCAATTAAAATGTTAAAATCTAGATATCTTAAGATCATAAAATGTCTGCTTCTGTAATATTTTTGATACTTGCTGGATTTGACTATGTGATTATATTTTTGGTTTTGAACTTCTAGGCTTTAGGGTCTGGATAGGTGGCTATGGTAAAGCGTTTGAACATGTTCTCAATATCTAGACCAGCAGCTACAGGGCACAGTTAAACCCAATAAAGCCCCTTCTTTCCTACCTCACCACTGCTTCTTGGCTATTCTGGGAGGGCTGTGAAACCACCTTTACAAACTGATGAAGGGGTACAAGCCAAGAACTAGAGTAAGGGCCCCAGAACTCTGTGAAAGAACTGGCTTAGCTAAACATAATGATAATAATCACCAACTGTCCCCTGTTTGCTTCCAGCTGCTGGTTGCAAAGTTTATTAGCTTTTTCCACATAGCTGGTCGTTATAAGGCTTCTTCACATGTCTTTGTAGATAACACCAGAGGACCTAGGGGTAGTTTTTGAGATATCTTCCAGTCATTTCAGTGGCTCCACTGATCTACTCAGATCAACGAACGACAACTGGTCTTGTGACCTTCCTTTAGGACCCTGGCCTTGCATTCCAGGGGATTGGCTGACCTACTTAGGCAGTGGCCAATACCACAGGACTAAAGGTTTCTGCCATGAACCCAGCCAATAGCAGGCCCTGATTGCCAAATCCTCTGCCACTAACCTATCTTTAAAAACCGCGCTACCAAAATTTTCAGGGAAGCATAATTGAGAAGTTCCTCCAATTTCCCTGAGCGCTATTGGAATATTCTTTCTCTGCTGTCTCTGGGTATTGGCTTCTGCTTGGGCAGTGGGCAGATGAACCTGACTGGGTGGCAATACTTGGATCTTACAGGAATCCTACCTTCTGTCCTGAAATCTACAATTGGTATATAAATTGAGGATTCAGACAGACCCTGCCCTTTGTAGCCATCCTAGATGCCACAGGGGTATTTGAGACTTACCATGGAAGACATTACAGAGGCCACTGTGTCAGAGTTTCAAAATGTGTTTCAGTAACTTAACATTTTAAAGTTATGTTAAAGAGGATAATTATAAAATATCTGAGACATTAGTAAGTTAAAATATTAAAATAATTATTAAAGATGTTTATATTTAGATATTTTGACATGTTATTTTTTTGTTATATAGAAAAGCTAAATATATTTAATTTTTGAATAAATAATAACTTGAAGAAATGTCTTCCTAAAAAATTATAAAATGATTCTCACCTACAAGTACTAATAGAAAACTGTTTACTTAATTCCTATTGTTTCACTAGAAATTAGGGTTTCTAAGAGGTAAAATTATAATTAATATATGTAATTAAAACTGCTATCTATAAAAGAAATAATTCTATATACAGAATATATAAGCAAAACAAGATATGTTTTTGGTGAAGAAAGTTGAAAATGTGTTTGTTGAAAAACATCTTGTCCAGGTTAAACGTTACTTAAAGATTGTTTCAGATTGAAGAAACAAAACATAATGCAAAATAAATATAAAAAGTTGAGAAAAGAGAATAAATAAATTCATAAGAGATTATAAAGGTTTATGGAAATCTGGTGTAGTCAAAACATGATTGAGATTGGTTGAATTTGTTTATGACTTTATCAAAGTTGGCTTTAGTATTAATTACACATTAACATAAAAGTAAAATTCGGTTTCTTTTGAACCAAAAGAATATTTATAATATTCTTGTAATATTTATACAACACAGTAAACTTTTTTTTCACCTTTTCAGTAAGCAATAAAAATGAGTAAGAATAAAGAGAGGAGAGACAGGTTTTGTCTCATGATATTCTTCTCAGATTTTTTGATTGGAACAAGAGTCTACATTATAGAGTAAACATTTTTGCTTTTCAAAATCTTTAAATTACCATTTTGACTAAATAAATAAATATTATATTATAGTGACCTGTGACTTATTTTGATTAAATATTTCAAATCTTTGATATATTTGATAAGCTTCACAAAATCTAATTTTAAATTAAAAATTAATTTTCTTTTGATCTCCAAATACCTTGGGAATGCTACAAAGGACTCTTTACAGTATCCTAAAGAAAGATAAACAATATTGTTTGATATGTTAACACTGACTGCCACACTAGAAACATAGGGTTTTAGAAGGTCAAGATAGATCAAAAGTCTTGCGAGTTATATATTCCTCAAGAGGCCCTGGGCTGAAAACTAGCATATGTTTACCTCCAACTAGCATAGCTGTTAATGTTAAATTATATAGGAATCATTTTCAAATAAAACATGATGTTTAACCTCTGAGTTATGTTTGTAGAAATATATTATTATTATGTATTTCAAAGTTACATGGGATTCCTAAACTTCTAATGTCTGGATATGTAATTATGGTTATTATGTTAAATTGGTGTAGGCCACAGGAATAACAAAATTCTTTGTCAATTATGTCTTTAATTATGTCCATTTCAAGTCATTTCCACAGTTAATTGCTTAATTCTGATCCAGTTTCTAAAAACTTTTCATAAGTAAGCAAAACCCTCAAGTATTGTGTCTTTAGAGAGGTTCACAGAAAGGACTCTGACAGGTACTCTTCAGTTATTTTTTCTTTTTTTTTATTTTAACTTTTTAAAAAATTTTCTTTCTTTTCTTGTGATAAGCATTCTTGAATACGGGTTTCTGACCACTATAGGATCATGTAATTTGGACTGGGTAAGGATTCACAGAACTCTAATAAAAAGACTGAGTGACTTATAAAATTGCTCACCCAAGCCGGACAAGAATTAATTAAATGCCAAGAAAATATTTTGCCAGATTTTCATGCTAAATCAGCCAATACTGAAATTGCTTACACATGCACTTCAAATGAACTCCATGGTTCAAGTCAAATTACCTATGGTAAGCTATTTAATAAGCAGGGCTGTGTACCTGAATTGGAGCAAGAAAATTGGTATTTAAGAGGATTAAAATGTAATGTAAAGCAGGAACTCAGTGGCTTTCTGCTCCTTCCTGAATCCATGATGCTTCCATTTTAAAGGCCGTGACTCTGTGACTCCTCATGGGAGAGATAAAACCATCTAAATTAAATATACAGGGTGGACATAAAGTTTGCATGCAATTTAAAGTCGTTTAATATAGAAAATTGTACGCAAACTTTATGTCCACGCTGTACATATAGTGATTACTCTAAATTGCTAAAATAATTTATGAACAATGTTCAGTTTGTCAAACTCATAATCCTGGGAAGACAATGAAACCATTAGATGCATTTCTTCTAACCTGTGGGCCATTTGAACATTTATTGGAGGGGTTTCATTCAATGGTTATTTCAATTTGTATTTTCTGGTTGTAGAGGAGCTTTCCCATGCAACAGGGCTGATGTAACAGTAGCTATCTGGTTGCTCCAAAGTATATATTCATTGGATACCTTAAAGGTAAAGCTAACAAGAGAAGCTTCTCAAAAGACAGCAGTCTTGATGTAAACAGCTTTCTCTCAAGATTATGAAACAAGACTTCTCTGCTAACAGGTTTTTCCTTGTTTATACCTCTGTGAAGAAGAGAACTGAAAGGCGGTCTCCTGTGTGCACCCATGGGGTATGCTTTTCTCTATAGAGAATTTTGCAGCCGATCTAATGAATAGACATATTGATCCCTTTGTTGATGAAAGATGAAGGGTGAGAATGTGGTTGGGAAATTTTAATGGCACTTTCGTGACATCATAATTAGTCAGAAACAGAACATTGATACGCTCCCCTTAACCTACATCATAGGTTAAAGAAAACATTACCAAGGAGCCATCACTCTTCTGGTTGAGCATGATTTTAGGTCTTTTTCCCATTGTGTGGAGTAAAGGAGGCGATGATTAGAAATGTATAATGTATTATGTATCCCTCATAATAAGCTCTATAGCAGATTCTATCAGAAAGACTACGCTTAAACAACAGATTTTAAATTGTTGAACAAGCATCTTCACCTATGCAGCTCATCCATACCTGTGAGGATACCTCTCACATTCTAAACTCTCAAAATCCACTTACAACCTCCTACAATCTGACCCTGACCATACAATATGAGGCAAGATACAACATTATCCTTACATTTATGTGACTTCTTTGTTTTGTGATTTTCATTTTTTTCTCAAGCTTTGATATCTAATTTATATGGTTCAAGGTAGCGAACTTTTCAGCCTTATAAATTCATCTTAATAAATTCAACTGTGTATCTAAGAGATTCTACTTGGCTGGGGAAATGATCCTACATTTTATTTTTGCACAGTCACTACTTCCAAAAGTAATCAAGCATATTTTGACCAATAAAAATCAAAGATTATGCTAAAAGTTGTTTTAAAACAATGTTAGAATATAGTTATGTAGTAAATAAAAATGGCTATTGTGATTTTAAATAGGTTACATAATCAAAGAAAGTAATTTTAATCCGTATTTTTTTCTGACATCTTTTATAATAGTTCTGACAGAAAAGAACAAAAATCAAGACCCAAGCTAATGAAGGTGCTACGGCGTTCAATATATGGGTTCCAGGCCATCCTGTGGTCATTTCTGAACGTATTAAAGAGATCAAAAGGAACCACTGATCTTGCAGTAGCCAGCTTTCAAGGATTCCCCAATGATCTCTGCCTCCGAGGATTCACAATAATATTTATCCCCCTCACACAGGAATTGAGGCTTATCTTGTAATAATTATGATATCACAGAAAGAAGAGTATGTGACTTCCAAGGCTGAGTCTTACACTCTTTAAATCATTTGCTTTGAGGAAAGCTACACGTTTAAAAAAAAACCAGGGCTTTTCTGCCAACAACTGTGTGAGTGAGTCATTGTGGAAGTGGACACTCACGTCCTGAGCAAGCAAGCCAGCCTTCAGATTAAGATCACCCCTGACCACTCTACAGCCTCAGAAGAGACCCTGAGCCACAGCCACTAATTAATATAATGCCTAAACTTCAGAAATTATCAGATAATAATTGTTTGTTATTTTAACAAGAAAGATGATAAAACTCCAAAGAATCATTTTTATAAGGAAATAAAATAAGAATTCTATATATACTGCTCACTCATGATTAATATTGAATGCTAAAATTAAGAAAAATCATGTTCTGAGATTGCCAATTCAATAAATTGCACACATCCTAAAATGAATATAAGACTCCTTAAAGGTAAGGAGTAAATCATTTATTTCCTTTATCTAGACAAAATTGAAATTTTCAAATCTTTGACTTTCAATATATCAGTCATGTATCTGTTATTCCATGCTCAGAATTTTTTAAATTATCTAAAATATCTAAGTGCAAAATGATTCTCATATACTAATAAAATGTGTTATAACATTAATAATAAATAGTAAGATACTATTTTCATCAGTGTTTTAAAGGCTTTGTTTTTTGTAGACACACTTATATTAATCCATACCGATGGGACGAAAAGCAATGAGTTTTTTTATTTTAATAATTAAAAATATGGTAAATCAGTTGTGTTTTATATTTCCATATTATATATTTCTTGAGATTTTTGTTATTAATTTTATGAAGGACTGCATACTGTTTAGCAGTGAAAACTTCTGTAAATCCCTATGGGCAATTTTTTAGGCCCAAGCATAAATAATTACAAAGCTTTGCCTGGCACATCTCATGAGGGCAAGTTGTCCTCCCCCCACCAGACTTGTAGGCACAATTGCTCTGCAATTCTCTGAATGAAATTGCAGATGAGGACTGAGACTACTTTTGTTCCCGTCCAAACATGCTCTTACCCATATTCTCATTCTTAACCCAGGTGCCTTCATTCTGAGGCTTCTTTTTTTAAATTCATATTATTAATATGAAGGTACAAATGTTTAGGTTACATTCTTTTCCATTCTAAGGTAAAGCTCAAGTTGTACTTGAGCCCTTCTTCATCAGGAACTTGGCTGAGGCATTTTGACCTCGCTTTGATTCCATACATTTCCATTGCTAACACTTTCCCATCTCCCTAAAGTCCCCTGGAGACATAAAAAAGCAAAATACTTTTGTTTGGGGCTCCTCAGAAGTAAGACCACTCTGTACTTTTACACTGCATGTCTTCTGAGCTTTGCTTTTGCCAGTCTGCGGAGAAAAATGGAAAACTAGGGAGCCAGATTCTTTTCTTCTGCCTCTGTGTATTTTGTTTCAGTAAGTGAATGAAGGCCTGCTTTTTCCTTTCATAACTGACCACATTCACACCAGGTAGCTTAACATTAATATTTATAAATTTATACATCGCTATTATTAAGTCAGGATTCAATATCAATATTTCTTGTGCTACACTTGGAATCAATTCTATGTTAACTCCTCTTTATATTCTAATATTGTCTACTTTTTGGCAAACAATAAATATAATCCTAAAAATACGTATGTCATAATGCTTCCTTATTCTTGTTTTATCTAATCATCTGTCACTTACTGGCAGATTCTATTTCTTAGGATAGACTCATTTTTTATGGTTTGGTGCAAAAATTTATATATTTATTTCATATATATATATACAGATTTTAAGAAAGAAAAACGTATATTAAAATTATAATACCCAGGTCATATTTGAATTCTGCAGTTATAAGAGGTGCTCAAAGATGACTTGAATTCATCTTTCGTTATTGTTATATTTTGCACATTATAATTTTAATACACTTTTTTCCTTTCTTAAAATGCATATACATGTTTTGACGCTGTCTGTACATTAAAGCCATGTGATTTAACCAATAGATAGTTATATCTGTTAACTTATATATATGGACCATGACCTATAATATTATATTAAATTAATAAACTTTATGTATTAGTGCAATTTTATATTCACAGTAAAATTACATAGGAACTATGGAGGGTTCCATATACCACTTATCTCCACATAAGCACTAAAATCCCTTACTATTGACATCCCATAACAGAGTGATTCATTTATAAAATCAATAAACTTACATTAATACAGAGTGTCCATGAAGTCCCTAACTTTATGGCCACCTTACATATTATTATCACTTTAAGTTCATAGTTTTTATTAGGGTTAACTAAACATGTTGTTCATTCTATGATTTTTAACAAATACATAATAACTTATATCTACCAGTATAGTGTTCTGCCTTAAGCGATTCTCCTGCCTCTGCCTCCCAAGTAGCTGGGACTACAGGTGCCCACCACAACGCCTGGCTTTTTTTTTTTTTTTTTTTTTTGGTTATAGCTGTCATTGTTGTTTGGCAGGCCCAGGCTGGATTCGTACCAACCAGCTCTGGTGTATGTGGCTGGTGCCTTAGTTGCTTGAGCTACAGGCACCGAGCCACTTGTTAAACTTTTAAAAAGTTACAATTCCTAACAGAATTATGTTAGCCCAGCATTTTGAAATGATAATAAACATCTATGAAACAGACAAAATTGAACTCAATAATAGACTTCAGGTAGACTTATCCTGACAGCCATTCCTTCAAAGCTCCCTGTTTCCCTAAATGTGGCTAAAAGGGTTTGACACTGACTTTTAATTGTTTTCACTCCTTTTCACATGAGACCATATTAGCATCCCAGGATGCATCTACCCTGCCACCGAGGGACATCAAAACCTAAATACAGAATAATTGATTAGAGAGGCTTTTGGAGAAAGAATTTGATCAGAAGGAAAAATGTAATTATTGTCAGAATCAAAATGGAGCCATTTGTGTTAAAAAAAAAAAAAAAAGCACTGTGACAAATAGCATTGGGGAAGGCTATGAAGAGAGTGTTCTCATCCATCAATGCCTAATAGCAAAACTATCATAATAGAGTCTGCAAAAACGGTAACCTTGAACAAAGGCCTTTTCCATCTTACACACAAAATATTTGTTTGAGGACGTATTGCCAGCAACTCACACTGATGCACTCTTGTTATTGATCCTTCTAGCTAATGATAATTATCTCAAAACTATTATGGAATATTCATTTTCCTTTGAAAACCTTTGTCTTTTATTAACTCCCTGAATATACACAGTTTCCTATTTCATGTGTATCCCCATAACAATGGTCTATTCCGGAATAAATGTCATTTTCTTGTAAAGAGCCTCTGTTTGCTATTTATGTTGACTGCAAATTTTCTGTACTGAAACCATAATGTGAGTTATTATAACCAGGCCTCTTGGTTCTTATTTAATTATTATCACCTCATAGGCACACAATAAGGCTAGAATGTTTATAAACTGTTGCAGCTGCATTTGAATTATTTTCTTAGTATTCCTGATATAATTATTTGTTCAAAATTTCTAACCTCATTTATACAAATGAGGAGAAAAAATTAATAACATAATTTGTATATCAATTATCTAAAATACATAGAAGCATAATTATAAATTGTAACTTTGTAGATCCATTTGAAAGTTGCTAAATTATCATGGGATAAATATTTTGCTTTCTCAGCATCTAATTGAAATGTTGCTAAACAATCTTTAGTGAAATATACTTTCTTGTATTTTACATAACAGGTTGATACTCAAATAAATTTCTGTATATCATATCTCCCTATCAATAAATAAAATATAAAGATTCTGAGAAATCTTAAAGAAAACACACCTGAAAAACTTTGCTTATATAAACATTATATTACAGTTATTTTACCAGATTTTATTTTATACTTAGTTTCCCTGTGGGTTATTACTGGAGGAAACCACTTCAGGAAATATGAAAAAAAAAATGTGACATATATAAAATACATTGACACAGGCAGAATATAATATATGCACGTTATATACATGTAGAAAGTACTTAACATATGAATTAGAAAATGCTTCTTTTGGTAGAATTCTCTTGTGCACTGAAGTATTCATTAATGATTGATTTGGTTTGTAACAGAATAGTTAAAAATTACATCAACTAGACATAAAGAAGACACACATATTTACAAAAAATTGAAATCTTCTGTGATTTTATTTTGCAGCAAGTGTTTTAAAATAATATGAAGCCGTGTATTAAAAAACAAAGAAAAGCCTGGTGAATATGGCTATGGATAAAACTAGATGTCATTAAAGTTACGGAAAGGTATTGTTTAAATGATTAAAAACTGAAACGTCAAAAGTTAAAATTAAAATAGACTATTCCTGATTATTACATTTTCCATCTATTTATTGTATTTGTCACAAATTGGGTGTAAGCCAACCTGTGGGTGTTGTTGGTGCACATCTGCTATCCCATCCTTGTTGCCGTTATGTCAGTGCCTGCTGTGGGCACCCTGCTACTGAGCGAATAAGAGCAGCCAGGACCACAGATTGAAGGTACTAATTCCTGTAAGAGGGGTGCTTCCCATATTCCAGGGAAAGCCTCGAGCCATCTCTACCGTGGCCTTTTATTGAAGCATTACACAACAGGCGTGAGGGCCCATGCATAAGAGCTACGTGCTTAATGATCACTACTTGCTTTCCCCCACTGGGCTGGACCCCCACCCTGCTGCAACAATGTATAATACCTGCTTGCTAACCAGCAACCGATCTTAACTCATTCATGCCTGCAGCTGCTTGAGGACTTGTCCCCCGGCATCCAAACATCTCCATGCTGGCTAGGAGATTGTTCCCCTCCCAGCGCCTCCCTCAAGAGCCGATGACCACTTCCACGAGCTTGGTGCACGGTCTCCTACGGGGTAGTTTTTAATTTCAGATTAATATGATATTACAAACAATTACATTGTATTATTGTGTGTGTTAGGTAAGGTCCCTGTTGTTCTTGGGTACCGCACCAAAAGGCCATATGCCCTTATTTTAAGCCATAAGAGGTGTATTTTCTTTCAAGTAAGATTTCCTAGTGGGCCGACAGTATAGCCACATGGAATTATTACATAATATAGATAATCTGAATCTTATTATTGTCTCAAGACTAATAATGCCAAAGGAAAAACGTATACTCCGTTGAGGTTTGGACTTACCTTGCAAACTCCACATGCCTTGCACACTTTGTAAATGTATTGACAAAGCCAAATTATTTGAGGACACAATTTGATATATTAATGTCTAGCTTCATCCTATATTTTACAAAAAAGATCCACTACACCTGAAACACCCAGTATGATGGCCATTAATATCTGCAGTTCTTGAGCATTGAAATATGACTAATCTGATGAAAGAACTAAAATTATAAACTTAACACATTTGAAAAGAACATATTTTAGGGCGGCGCCTGTGGCTCAACGGGTAGGGCGCCGGTCCCATATGCCGGAGGTGGCGGGTTCAAGCCCAGCCCCGGCCAAAAAAAAAAAAAGAAAAAGAAAAGAACATATTTTAAGTAAACGTGGATTCAAAAATAGAAATCGTAGAGTAATTTAAAATATTTTGAACTGAATATTTAACATAAAAATATAACAAAATAAAGTTGTGAGACACAGTTAAAGCATCATTTACAGAAAAATGTCTTTAGTAGGGAAAAATTATTTTATTATGACAAAAAGTAACATCTAAAGTCAATCACCTACCTTAATAAGCTATGAGAGAAACCACAAACTAAATTCAAAGTGAGAAGAAATCATTTAAATTTTTCTATTATTTACCATTTAGATTGAGACGACCTATTTGTATTTTTGTTTCACACATTATTAAGATTAGTTTTACACATTTCACAGTAGGTCCTTTCTATATGTAATTGTAATTTATTTTTCTTTCTCTACCATTTCAATGAAACAATTCTGCAAGACATAGTACTTCAACTTTTATGACATTATTAGTTTAGGAAACTCACACTAGCATGAAGAAAACTAACAAAGGGGGGCATTTGTATTAATATAATACTTAGGAAGTGAATAAATAATGACTACCCAAAAGAAGAAAATCTGAAAAATATATCTCAAAAGACTGTTGGTATAGTAGTTGCATTTGTATTTACTTCCATCTAAAATTAGATATAATACTTTGATGCCCTAACTCTATCCATTTTGAGCAAGTGAACCAGACTTACTCCATTTGTTAAGAGCTTGCAGCACCCCACCCCAACTTTTGTCACCAAAATAGCCCCTTGAGCAAGCAGTGACCTGGCAAAAACAGGAAGGAAATTTAGCTGAGATATCTGCAGAATCCTGTGACACTGAAAAAAACCTTGTGGAAAGCACAATCCTGTCATAAGTCTGTCTGGTCTGTCTGTGCGCATTGTAAGACCCTTCCCCATAGCTCTAACCTTGCAGATATCAGCTTCTGCAAAATTCTGCTAACATTAGGGCTTTCCATCTCCTGCTTGAAGTGCCATATAAAAACTTTGCACCCTCACTTCAAGGGGGTCAAGAGACTTTGTGGCAGGAGCCTGCTCTTCACTGGCTGGCCCAATAAAGGACCCTTGCTTAATTTGAACTCAGTGTGCTGGCGTTTCTCTATAATTCCACTTCTGGCAGGTACAACAATACTGTGTATCTTATTATGAGTTAAGATGTAGATGATGGAAATTCAAATTAGAATGTGGTTTTCCAGTTCCCACGTCTTATTCACTGATATTTGTAGTGTCCTATGATGAATCTGAATTCTTTTCTTCCCACCAACCTGCCACCTTGTTAAAAGCAGAAACACAGAAATCAAATTACAAAAATATTTGGCCCAGTCACAGTGGCTCATGCCTGTAATCTTAGCACTCTGAGAGACTAAGATGGGAAGATCTCTTGAAGTCAGGAGGTTGAGACAAACTGAAGCAAAGTGAGACACTGTCTCTACTAAAAGCAGGAAAATTAGCCAGGCATCTGTAATCACTGTGAGATTGAGGCCAGGGCACTATATCCCAGCTGACAGAGTGAGACCTTGAGTTATAAAAAAAAAAAAAGAAGAAAAATACTCTAGTCCATAATGAGTGTGGAGTCACAATGTACATAAAAAAAAAAAAAATTGTTTTGGTGAAGCGAATGGCTGCCAATCTGTGGCCAAATAATGTATTTGGATAGAAGGGATTAAGAACTGTTAGCAGTCAGATTCAGCACAATACCATATGTTGGAATATCTGAAAGCTGTTTTAGGGGGGGAAAAATCAACAAAAACATACTTATCAGTCATTTCTTGTTCTTTTCAGAATAAAGTACATATTTTGTCTATTCTATGGTACAGAATTTCAAGATTTGGTCGCTTCTCATTAATTAATGTGTAAATACAACCTTATCTCCCAGGTACCAATCAATATTAAAATATATTGATTACTTACCAGTTACCAATTGCACATATAAAAATATCTTAAATATCAGTTTTAGTGAGTACTTGGATAAACAAGTTGATTTCTTTTTCTCATTTAGTGATATTATACAAAACTATTGTCTATATTCTTTTATTGGAGAAAGACAATTATAATTAATCAGTGATCTGAGGAAATTAACTAATGTGTCAGGTGACGCAATTAGTAAAATTCCTTTGTAATAAGATGATGATATCTACATTTCTTTTTCCTTTCTTTTTTTTTTTTTTTTTCTATTCTTGGACAGGGTCTCATTCTGTTGCCCAGGCTAGACTGCAGTGGCATCATTATAGCTCACTGCAACTTCAAACTCCTGGGCTTGAGAGGTCTCGCTTCAGCATCCCAAATAGCTGGGACTAAAGGCAACTGCCATCACTGCCTAGTGTTTTGGTTTATTTGTTTGTTTTTGTATAGTTGGTGTCTGGCTGTGTTGCTCAGGCCTGAACTCAAGGGTTCCTCCTAACTCAGCTTTCCAAAATGCCAGATTATAGGGGCTGGTATCCTCATATCTTAGCTCTTTTATTTTGCAAGATTATGAGTAATCAACTACATCTGGTGTAGTTAGCTTCTGCATAGACTCTAAAGATGTCTGGAGGTTGGACTTGATCAGGACTCAGCCACTATTTTAAATTGGAAAACTTGATTGTGTTATAGTTTTCGGAAATTGTTATTTTCATGTTAGGATAATATTGAAGAATCTTTCTTTTTTTTTTTTTTTGTAGAGACAGAGTCTCACTTTATGGCCCTCTGTAGAGTGCTGTGGCCTCACACAGCTCACAGCAACCTCCAACTCCTGGGCTTAAGCGATTCTCTTGCCTCAGCCTCCCGAGTAGCTGGGACTATAGGCGCCTGCCACAACGCCCGGCTATTTTTTGGTTGCAGTTTGGCCGGGGCCGGGTTTGAACCTGCCACCCTCGGTATATGGGGCCGGCGCCTTACCGACTGAGCCACAGGCGCCGCCCAAAGAATCTTTCTAAAAGTTGTAAATATTGGAAAATATTTTATTAGGTAATAATAATGACAAGTTATATAAAAGACATGGAGATGAGGCAATCAACTGTTTGGCTTATATAGACCTTTTCTAAAAGATAATTCTATTGTCTTTTATTTTAGGCAGGAATTGCATTTCTTAGGGCAAAAAAAGGGATTCCTGACTATTTAAAGTTGCATCGTCACATTTTTTGTCATATTTTTATGTTAACTTTGAAATATTATATTGTGTTAACTTTTGTATGTTTTAAAAACTGCTTCTTCCCAGATAAATGAACATGTTGCTAGAATTATTAATAATTTACAACCTGATTTTTAAAATGTCACTAGCAAAGAAAACAATTTTGAAGTAGAAAGAAAGCACTTAAACATTTACTGTAATTTCAAATGAAGTCATCTGTAAAACAGACTTCTACATAACAGGAAAATAGGCAACTGTCATTACAAAATATTTACTGTCATTATAACTGAAAAACTTTAAAACTAGTTAGATATGAACTAAAAGGCTATTCCTTTTGTCAAATTATTCTTTTTTTAAATTTCAGATTAATATGAGGTTACAAATAATTAGATCACATTGTGTTTCATAGGTAAAGTTCAAACTATTCTTAACAGTGATCTCCAGAGAGTATATAAAAAAATGGGCCTAAGATTCTTCCACATGATGTATCATCCTTTCTTTGCTCATGTGAGAGACACAGGACATTTAAGTAGGATGGGAAATAATCATCTGAAGGGCTGACTGATAACCTTTGGATTCTCATCCATATTATCTAAAGGTAAAGAAAATTCCTCATTAGGTCATTTTGTCCTAATTCTAAAAATGAATTTTATAAATTTTCCAAATATCAAATAAAATATTAAGAAGACTCTGGTTTTAATACAAATAAAAAATTCAAATAGTAAAAAGTAAATAAAGAATTGAATATTTCTGTAGGTATTGGTGTTCGGAATCTCAGGGATAATTTTCCCTTATTTTACTTTAAATATTTGACATTTATCTTCGTAGTGTGAACAGATATAGTCCTATCATCATAGAACTTGAGTTATGTGCTCTCTCAAATATATTTTTATACAGCATTGAAGATATAACAAGATGAAAAAACAAGATGAAAAGAATGCATGTCTTTGATATTTTTTAAAAGATATTAATAATTCTTCATTTGCTTTGACCTTAAATTGAATTAATATTTTACAGTAGTTAGACTTAGTTTAAACTCTAATTTCTAAATATTTTCAAAATTTTCTCAGATTTTAAGAATAAGCTTCTATAAGATAGTAAGGTCACTAGCAAATGTAACTACTACAATATTACAGAACTTAAAATCTCATCTAAAGTTTAAAAAAGATAGTTTTGTAGGCTTATTTCAAAATATTTTTAAGTTCCTTGACTATGAATTAGCATAATTCAGTAGAAAATTTTGCATTATATTTGATTTATTTAACTAAAATAAGCAAGCTATTCATGTTTTAATCCTATCTCAGTTTTCATTTTTCCACAGTACATAGAATTTGGCAATTTATATTTACAAATATTAAGTATTAGCTTCAACATTTTCACTGGATTTTAAATCATGTTCTGTAGTTTTTGCTTGCTTGCTTTAAATTTAGTGTAAATACATGATCAACAAACACAAAGCAGACACACAAAGACATCTCATTTAAGATTTATTTATGGGTTCCCAAAAAATGTCTAAAAACAAAATGTTGCATTTCAAAACTGAAAAATAAAGTCAAATATAGTGTTATTCTTGTGTCCAGGACCTGGGGATTATGGAAATTTCCCAGCGTCCAAAGAATTCCATTCATTTCACTATTTTAAATTAACCTTTTGGTAATTATTGGGCAAGAGATCTACCAATACCAGGGATTCTCATTAGTGTTTTTATTTAATTTTTTTAATGTAAGAAATGCACCATTAGCTGAAAACTTTGTGTTCCCAGAACCATAATTTTAGCAACAACTTTCAAAATGGCAGAGGGTCTTTCCAAGAGAGAAGAGTGGGATATCTTGGCCTTCAGTGTGTATTGATTCAGCCTCCTACAGCCCCCTCTATCTTAGATGATTTTACATTTGGGCCTCTACTTTTCACTTCATCAGACTAAACTTTTCCTTCCCTCCATCTTTCTCACCCTAAATTTTGTTTTGCTGTATATGCTTAGGTTTGAGCTGTACATGCTTAGAACAAGGGGCACTCATGGTTTAGCTTCCAGCACCACCAATTCAAAGGGCAGAATAACCCTCACACAAACTTTTTTTGCAGGCATCAGCAATAGTGCTTCATATATCACAGCTTGATTAATTAAAAAATTATTTTTTAATCTTAATTGTTTTAAGATTTCCTTTACCATTTAATTAAAAAAAATAGTGAAAAATAGTCTGTCTACTATGTTTTTCATAGTTAAAAATTATAGTAATTAAGTCCACAAGCCCAAAATCCTAAAACCACCCTAAGGATTTTTTTTTTTTTGAGGTTTAAAACTTTTGTGAAGTCTGAATATATTGTGACATTCTCACACTCGCTTAGTCTAAGTAGGTTGAATTTACATATGTTAAATTATCTCTAAATAGATAAATTAGTTAGCAGTTTACGTTACTGCTTTCAATACAATTTTATTTTTGCACACTAAAAAGTTAAAAGTCAGTATATGCATGATAAAATTTTAACTATTAATGTCTCATATGCTTCAATAAGATATGTGCATGAATCAATAGGTTAGTAAATACAGAATATAGAATAGAGTAAATACAGAATAAATTTGCATATTTTACCATTTGAGATTTTGATAAAACAGATAATAGAAAAGCAGTGGAGAAACTTCTTTGTTTATCAAGAAAAAAAGAACCCTCTAATTTCTAGAATCAGAAATGAAAGAGGCAACATTATTAGTTACTTTACATAAATATAAAAGATTATAAAACTATACCCTTAAAATTGTATTCCATTCTGGGCTCATGACTTATGCTTTTGATCCCAAAACTTTGGGAGGCCAAGGCAAGAGGATCGCTTGAGATCCGGACTTGGAGACCAGTATGAGACAGAGCAAGACACCTCTCTACAAAAAATAGAAAAATTAGCCAGCATGGTGATACATGCCTGTAGTCCCAGCTACTTGGGAGACTGAGGCAAAAGGATCACTGAGTCTGGAATTTTGAGGGTGCAGTGAACTATAATGATACCACAGCACTCTAGCTAGTGGGACAGTGACCATGTCTTAAAAAAAAAAAAAATTAAAAAATAAATTGTATTCTAACAACAATTGTATTCTAACAACTCAACTGTAATGAATCAGAAAACAGAGTAAAGATATTCATTTAAAGAAAAAGTTGGTGCCTGTGGCTCAGTGAGTAGGGTGCCGGTCCCATATACTGAGGGTAGCAGGTTTGAACCCAGACCCAGCCAAACTGCAACAACAACAACAATGAAAATAGCCGGGCATTGTGGCAGGTGCCTGTGGTCCCAGCTACTTGAGAAGTTGAGGCAAGAGAATCGCCTAAGCCCAAGAGCTGGAGGTTGCTGTGAGCTATGATGGCATGGCACTCTATCAAGGGTGACAAAGTGAGATTGTCAAAAAAAAAAAAAAGAAAAGAAAAAGAAAATGTTGTTATTTAAGAATGTAATAAAATGGTAAGTATTTAATAAACTTACCAAAAAATAAAACAGATAAACATTAACAATGAAAATATATAACAATAGAGACTATAAAGAATTTAAAAAACCATAAACCCTTTACAGCAATAAATTAAACAAAGATATGAAATGCTTTTCTACAAAATGTAATTTAAAAATACAGGTTTCGTAAAATGGGAAATACAATGATAATAGTCTATTGGAATAGGCAGAGTCTTTTGAAATAGGAATCTCTAGAGAGGGGAAAGTAATCCAAAGTATAAGCAAAGAGACAAAAACACTTATGAGCTTTTACATATTGATTATAGAAGATTGTTAAGTCTAATGGCAAGGAGCCTAATAGTGAGATAACCACTTTACATGATTTCTGCAAAACCTGCAGTAATTTAAAAAGAAATTCATATTTGCAAAGCAATAATTTTAAAGAATACTGAGAAAAGTGTGAAAGTTCGGTACTATGATGTTAGAAAGTTGGAAGAAGAGGATTGTGAAGGAACCATACATACCTCTTGACTTCAGAAACATGTAGTAATTTTACTCAATGTTAAATAAGTAAATCAAATATTCAAATGGCTCATTAATCAAATTTGTGAGAAATTTTTGTCACAACATGCATTCTAAATTAAAATTTAGAATTTAAAAGGAGTCTTAGAGAAACATTTGGAAATCATAAGCCAAAGTTACATAAAATTAAAGTTGAGCTTGCCCTCTGTCTCATTTTCTGTACCTAAACCATAGGGCTCAGACGTGTTCTAATTAATGGCCTGTGGTAACTGTGTGTGAGCCTGTTGATACAGAAATTGTTAGTACTGTGAAATAACATCACTGAGCTAGACTGGGTTCACTTGTTCATGCACAAAGGAAACCTATGAGAAGCACTTTTCTTCTTCCAGCAACAAATGTTTATTGCCAAGTAGCTCAACACAGAGACAGGAATCAGGTTCAAATTTGTCTACCTGAGCTACCTAGACTAGGTTTTATAAACATAGGGCAATGAGGTATGTTCTGATTGTATCATGCAATGAGGTATGGCCAGGAAACACTATCAGACTGGACATTGCCAGGAGTGATGCCAGGGCTCAATGAGAATAGATCTTGGCTCTTGCAATATAGAGTCCCCTTCTCAATTAAGTCTCAGTTACCTTAAATAGAGCACTGAGGTTCTACCCTGGGGTTTCATGCTTCCTTCCTCGGGGCATGCTCTAGTTACCTGATCTTCAACCTGGGAGTCCATGGTAATGGAAAATAATTTACAGTTTATTACACAAAGACAAAGTTAAATCATATTCAGTTGTCTGTGGTTATAATAAAGAACAACCACACATGTTACAAACAAGATCTTTGACCTAACACTCTTATATTGATTTGAATTTTATGACCACTTGATGCAAAATCTAACCTACTTTTGGAATGTTTTCACTTTCTTGAAGGGAATAAGAAAGCCAGAGTTGCAGTAATAACCTTAGAATGACAAAGGAAGAGATAAAGAGAAAGAGGGAGACAGAAAGAAAGAGAAATTTTGGCTCACTTTGGAGTTCCTATAATATGCAACATAAAAAAAAAGTCCTTTAGTCTCAACTAGAAACATGCTCTTTTGAAAAGAGTAACCCCATATGAGAGCTCTCTACTGAGAGAAAATTAGCATGGTCAGTAGGGAAGAAAAACTTGAGAACACGATAGATATTTCAACAGATTTGACCCAGTATTTTCAAAGTTGTGTGTGAAAGGGAACTATTGTGAATTATTGGTAAGAATGTAAATATGACAGATTTGTTAAGAGCCACTGGGTAATATCTACTAAAATGAAGATGCATATAACCTATGACTCACTAAATCCACATCTAGAAATCTATGCCAAATAATCTGTTATGTATCGAAGTGTGTTGGACATATATTGAATATATTGGGCATGTTTATTATAAAAATAATAAATAAGTAGTCAATAACTCATGGAAAATAGATCAGTTTTGATTTATTTAACTTATACGTCATAGAATTTTAATCAAATGAACTGTGTCTCCATGGGGCAGAATAGTTGAATCATGTAGCTTGTTGAACAAAATAGTGCATAGGTACGTCATATTTCAATTATATAAAAATTTTGAAAAACACAAAACAATAACATATTTTTTAAGCATGTGAATGCATGCAATAGAAAATGTACATACTAACTTCTGGAAAGTAGATGCCTTTGAAGAAAGGAAACTTGTGTTGGCAAGAAAGTTTTAGCTACATGTAACATTTGAATATTTTTAAAAAATCTGAGGTAAGCCTTGCAAATGTTAACATTTTAAAATCTGGATGTTTGGTGCACATTTCTCTAGGTTTAAATTTGTAATTTTAATTAAAAAATTGCATCAGGCAAATGTCAACCAAAAGAATGCAGGTGTGTTTTATTTAATTAAAAATATAGAGTTATGGATAGCGTTAAAATGTTATGATAAATACTGATAAAAGTTAAAAGTTACAAATGACAAATAGCAGTCATTACCATTTATTACTTTACAAACAAACTTCAACTATATAACAAACACATAAAACATTGAGAAATAAATATACACTAGTAAATCTATAAGAATATTAAATTATATTAATATTGAAATTATCTCATTAATTTGTTTTCATTTATTTACTAATTTACAACAGTGCCTTAAGCTATAAAAATACAGAAGAAAACAAAAAAAAATTTGCTTTATAAGAACGTATTTACCTTATATTATTTTTGGAGTAAAAGAATTTAGTTTGAGCATATGTTGAAAGGAAAATCGACTAGGAGTTTTTATTTTATTTTATATTTTTTAGACGGAAGTATCATCTGCAAAGGAAGCAGACATTATTAGTGCAATAAAACTACCGTGAGAAGTTCTGGAGATAGAAGTTTCTTGGAAACAAAATCAAAACAGAAAGAGTACAAAGACAAGTTAAGAGCTCTATATTTTACATGATAAGGGAGGAAGAAGAGAGTGAATGGAAAATAGCAAATGAAAAATAGAGTAGAAGCACATAAGTTCAAAATGCTGGTAATTTACAAATTATATACAATCTTAGCTTTGTATTTCATTTTACTTTAATTTCTGAGAGATTAAAGTGAGAAAAATATGTGATTTACTCACTTTAAACAGATTGAGAAATAAGAAAGGTTATTATTATTTCTACATTATTTTAGTTATAAGAATGCATTATATTTATAATTAAAAATTAAAATAATGAGATTATTTACTTATTTAGTTTTAGGTGATTGCTTTTTTTTTAAATCAGGGATATTTCTACTCCTATGTAGTTCTAACTAGTTTGACGCTTGTCCTCCCTTTACAAACAACTACAACATTGTAGCAAAAATATGAAAACAGTTTCAGCTATTTGACAACAAGCAGCACAAGAATGTGGTCCTTGAGAAAATAGAAAAAAACTAAGTAAACCATATAATCTTCTCTGATTTCTGCTTAGAAAAAAAATCTGTACTGCAATGCAGGGAGGGGGGACACAGACAGAACATGGTCATCTTGCAGGTGGAGGTCTACATCTGTCTAGATACAGTGATTCGGAGAAGTTGAGGAAACTGATACTTCCAAGGAAGAACACTGTAAAACAAGTTCTGAAAAGATAGAGCTTCAGAACTTTGTATTGAGTATACACTGATTATCTTTGTCTCTGATAAAGATTAACTAAAACTCCATAGGCTCAGACAATTGCCAGAAAGTAATAATTCTCAGAATTCAAATGAGAATTAGAGACATTTGATTTTGATGTAACTAGAGGAAGAAGACCGGAATGATTGCAGAACTCATTAAAAACATTAGAATGCTTTTCTCTTACTAGTGGTACTGAATTATTTCTAAGGAAATGGTTACCTTAGGCTTATCATAAAAAATGATTTTTTTTTAATCTGCAAATTCTTTGACATTCCTACTGTTAACAGGTGGGGATTATGTCCATGTTAGGGAATCTAATGTAATCAACAGAATGTGGCCTTAGTGACTCTCAACTAATATGTGCAGAAGTGACGTCATGTGACTTATGAGGGTAGGCCTTAAAAACAGGTACAACCTTGTTTTCTTAGTTTGTTCATTCTGTGACATCTCGGCAGACATCTCAGACATCATGGCAGAAGTGTGACTAACTTGAGACCATGATGCCAATGAGGCCACACATAGACACCTTAATTATCCGTGCAGCTGACTCCTCAGCAGAAAGTCGGCATCACTGCCAGGCACATCAATGTTCTATCTGAGAGGTTTAGTTAAGAGTCATCATAAGATTGAAGCCCTAAGCAACATCTGTGAAGATTGTTTGAGTAACCTAACTTTCCCAAACAATGCGAAGAGTAAACGAACCAGAGCGGGAATGGTGGCGCATTGAAAAAATCCGTCACACAAGATACATAGAGATGGGATGGGGAGTTCTGGCGCAGCTGATGACTGCAGCCAGCACCAAACCCCGTGAACAGCTTTATTTATATAGTACCCAAACACGGTTGCCTATATTAACAATGCTGCAAATCAGTAAAGAAACATAATGGGAATATTTGCATTTTACAAGGTTGTACTTTCTCTTCTCCTCTCCCTGCCTCTCCTCTCATCCTCCTTCTCTAAGTCTGCTTTCGCTTAGGGGTGAAACTTCTTTCCTCTGCTTAGTCTTTGGTCTTGATCAAAAAAGCACCAGCATTTTTCCACCGGTCTTTCTTTACTGACTTAATTTACTTGTTAACATTCTTGTTAAAGAAAACTAGAAATCATACTTTCTATTTGCATTGTGTAGTTTTTCAGCCTCTTCTGTAAGGAAGGATTCCCTGATTTTAGCCTACTTATATTTTCTAAAGTTTAATTCTAATTAAACTTTCCTCCCCTCTCCTCCCCTCCACTCCCCTCCCCTCCTCTTCTCTCCTCCTTTTGTCCCTTTCTTCTATTAGAAATTGCTAGTTTTTTCTTAATATCATCATGTGATAATATTTTTAATTATTTAGCAACTATTACAATATATGATGACACTTGTTATAGTAAAGATAAGTACAGAGTGTCATAGGGAAAGCGGAAATTAGCATTAATACTGTTTTAATAAGCATTATTATAGGTAATTATTGTAGGATGAAATATAATGGTTGTATTTAAGAAATCAAAAAGAAATGCATTATGTGCAAAACTTATGATTAAAAGGAAGAATTCACTCTGATTGACGCATATAAAGTTTGCATATAGCACGTGAGAAGTTTAAATCATGTCATAAATAAGGCTAGCACAAAAATTAGGGCAAATATATTTTGCAGAAGACATATTGTAGGCAAGGAAAAACTGTTGAAAGATCAAAACAGAACTCACATCACAGAATTATTTTAAAAAATCTGTGAATCTACCATCTATATCCATGGATTTTCACATTCAACCAACCTCAAATTGAAACCCCTGGCTAAGTAGCTAAAGTGCACCAACTGTACTTAGAAATTGTATATAAGGAATGTGACTTGCACATAAGTGAATTTTTATACTCATGGAGATTTTGTAAACCACTGCTCCACAGATATAAAGGGTAAAGTGTGCAAAATTTAAAAATATTTAAGACTCTATTCAAAGACTCTTTTCGGAGATCAAGCAGTTGTTCCTCACTGTTAAGATAAATTTGGTACATGAAAAATGACAGAAATTGGTAACATTATTTGCACCAGAGAGTAAGAGTTAGTTCACTATCCCTGAAGGAGGCTAATGGGGAGTTTCTTATGAAAGATTTAAGGGTCCACCAAAGATGGCTTCTCTATGTTGAAATAGTTTGCATCCAGCCTGACTTGTCACTCCCTGGCATGTCCCAAATTGTAGAGATGGGGTTATCTAAAGGTGTGTCTAAATAAATAAATGAGTAAACAGCATAATTTCCTTGTGAAAAATAAATAAATAAAACTGTGCCTGGAACTGGAAGACATGGGACCTCAGGTACGCTGTTTTCCAGAAGGTCCATACGCTGTTATGGACCATGTTATTATTCTTTAAAGCTAAATAAACTTGTTTCTGGGGAAAACCTACTGTTCTGCAGGTGCTTTTTAAATACAAACTCAACTTCATGTCTACGGGAGAGTAGAGTAGGCATTGCAAAATCTGATTATCTGATGCACTCAACTGGAGAAACACAAGGTAAGAAATTTGTTTAGAAGTCTGGTTATACAGTTAGGTGTATACAGCATGAAATAAAATAAAGGCAGTCAGGATGAAGGGGATAGCCAGATTCCAGAGAGATTTAGAACTTTGATGCAATAAGACTAGAAGATTAATGTATTATTAAGGGTGAATGATAAGTAAGATTGTAAAATAACATCCAAGTTTGTGTCCTCAACTTCTAAATAAGAGACATAGGATGAAGAATAAGGGTTAGAGATGATCATGAATTCTTTCCTATGCTGCTGGAAATATAACAAGAATGAATGTGTTCAAATTAATAGCATTTACCTCTTTAATGTATAGAAATTAATTGAATACAAATTGAGTCTATTTTAGCATACTAATATTATAGAATTGTATTAGTGCCATTCCAGGTCACATTATTTTCCATCAGAATTTTTCTCTTAAAAGGATAAAACGTTCTGTTTAATACTCTCACGGATGTACTGGATTGTCTTGCTTCATTGCCATTTTTCTATTTTTAATAAACTGTTTGACAGTCCCCGAGTTATCTAACTTCAAATCTGCCCTTTTACGATCTATAGGACTACCATGTTGTGGTCACGTGTTTGAATTCTTATAAATAATATAAAGATATATTGACACATTGTCTGGCACAAGGAATAGACAAAATAAATTTTGCTGCATATGCATAATTGCCCCCACTTATAACCTTTCTTATGGCACATAACTCTTTCTAATAAAAATTTGTGTGGTTGTGTGTTTCTATACCCATACTTCATGTGTGATTATAAGACTTCCAAGGGAGAGTTCCATATCTGACTTAACATTCAAACCCCTAGACTGTTTTCTCAGTAGCATTCAATATATTTTGTTTAATAAATAGCTTACTAAATGAATGATTCTGTTCCCTACCAGGGTAATATATAGAAAAAGAAATAATATTGTTTGTCGTATTCAACAGACATATAAATGGAATTGTGAAGACAAGGAGATTTAAATAGTTGTGTTTGGTGCCCCATAATTTCTATATAGTTTTATAATAGTCACAAAAGCACCCTCAGTTAAATCACCTAATATAGTTTCTTAATTATCACACATTAATTAAAAAATATTTTCTCTAAGTATGCATCTTGCTATGAAATGGTACTAAATACTGAAATCTTATGCATATGTACATAAAGTAAGCTAGCCCAGTCTCATTTTTCATTTCTTTAAAGGCAACCACTACTCTAAAAGAACTAAATTTTTAATTTTACTTAATTTTAATTAATTTCAATTTAATTTTGCACATGTGGCTCACAGCCATCATATATCAAATTAGAACAAGCATTGACACCTTTTAGTCAGTCACTATTTCATCTGAAAATGAATCATCGCTTTTAGGTTCTTAATTTGAGAAATTACCACAGGGATCAACAAACAAGTATAGATTTACTGCCATATAAATTAGTGTTTATGGGTGTTTGGAAATAAAAAGATAACAATGCTACAAAAAGTTATCTGCTGGAACTACTTGGGTTTGTTGGACAAATATAACAATATAAGTTTGCTAAAAATAAGTTTTTTTTGTTTTTTTTTAATTTTTTTTATTAAATCATAACTGTATACAATGATATGATTATGGGGCATCGTACACTCACTTCATAAACCATTTGACACATTTTTATCACAGTGGTTAACATAGCCTTTCCAGCGTTATCTCAGTTACTGTGCCAAAACATTTACATTCTACATTTACCAAGTTTCGCAAATACCCCTGTAATATGCACCACAGGTGTGATCCCACCGATTCCCCTCCCTCTACCCACCCCCCCCTTTCCCACTTCCCCCTATTGTTAAGTTGTAGCTGGGTTATAGCTTTCATGTGAGAGTCCCAAATTAGTTTCATAGTAGGGCTGTGTACATTGGGTATTTTTTCTTCCATTCTTGGGATACTTTACTAAGAAGAATATGTTCCAGCTCCATCCATGTAAACATGAAAGAGGTAAAGTCTCCATCTTTCTTTAAGGCTGCATAGTATTCCATGGTATACATATACCACAATTTATTAATCCATTCGTGGATCGATGGGCACTTGGGCTTTTTCCATGACTTAGCTATTATGAATTGGGCTGCAATAAACATTCTGGTACAAATATCTTTGTTATGTTGTGATTTTTGGTCTTCTGGGTATATGCCCAGCAGAGGAATTACAGGATTGAATGGCAGATCTATTTTTAGATCTCTGAGTGTTCTCCATATATCCCTCCAAAAGGAATGTATTAATTTGCATTCCCACCAGCAGTGCAGAAGTGTTCCCTTTTCTCCGCATCCACGCCAACATCTCTGGTCTTGAGATTTTGTGATATAGGCTAGTCTCATTGGAGTTAGATGATATCTCAAAGTAGTTTCGATTTGCATTTCTCTGATGATTAAAGATGATGAGCATTTTTTCATATGTCTGAAGGCCGTGCGCCTGTCTTCTTCAGAGAAGTTTCTCTTCAAATCCCTTGCCCAGCCTGCGATGGGATCCCTTGTTTTTTTCTTGCTGATGCGTTTGAGTTCTCTGTGGATTCTGGTTATTAAACCTTTGTCAGAGTTATACCCTGCAAATATCTTCTCCCATTCTGAGGGCTGTCTGCTTGCTCTGCTTACTGTGTTCTTAGCTGTGCAGAAGCTTTTTAGTTTGATCAAGTCCCAGAGTGTATTTTTGAAGCTGCTTCAATTGCCCGGGGGGTTCTCCTCATGAAATACTCACCCAGACCAATTTCTTCAATAAGTTTAATTAAAGAAAACATTTGTTGTTCAACTATAATATACTATATAGAATTTTGCTTAAAAATCACCAGTGTTTAAACTTAACACTACTTCAACTTATATCACTATAAAATTCTCAAAGGTTGAGGACAAAGAGAGGATCCTAAAAGCAGCAGTTTGAACTGATAAATCAATTCAGTACAGATACAAAATCAACATAGAAAAATCAGTACCATTACTGTAAGTCAACAGTGAACAATGTGAAAATGAGGTTAAACCACCTCATTCCTAATAGGTACAAAAAAATTTACAAATAAATTTTAAGGCAAACATACTCTACTATAAAAACTTTAAAGCACTAACAAAAGAAATAGACACTTAAAAAATGGAAAGGTAACCTATGTTTATGGATTGGAAGAATTACTATTATTAAAATGTCATACTATCTGAAGCAATCTATACACTCATTGTAATTCCCATCAAAGCACCCATGGAATTGATATAGGGTGGTCGGCACCCTGGCTGGGGCCTGATGGGGGTCTGGGAGGACCTACCTTGCCTTCTGGGAGTCTCAACTGGGGTGCAGGGTGGGGTGGGGTGGAATGTTGCTGTGAAGGGAGGGTTAGGAGGCTAGGACGGAAAAAACAAGTTCTGTGGACAGGGTCCCTAGGAAGCTGAAGGAGACCATCCCACAACCCAGGTTGCTGCCAGAGCCACCTCTTCTTTCTCCATATTTGGAAGTCCAGGAACAATCAGTGTGACGCTGGCCTCCACAACACGCACAACTTCTGAACCTGAGATGTACTACTATACACGGTTCTACTATTCAGGGCTGAATAGGGACCCCCCCCATTTCCTAGACCTGGGCAATTTCATGAAGGGAAGGACCCCCACATTCTCTTTGCCCAGAGCAGATGAATACCCAATATTCATTCTTTAATGCTTTCATTCATCTTGTCCCCAGTTCCCCAGTGGATGGAACTGTATTCATTCATTAATGTGCTCGTTCACTTTGAAAAAGTGTTTTTCCACCTATCAAGTCCTGGCCAATTGTAACGCTCAAGACTATATACACCTCTGGACAAAAGACCCAGGCAGAGGTTTTCCCGCTTGGGTCTTTCCCTCTGCCAGAAGCCCTGATGCTTTTTCTTTATTCCTTTCTGTATAATAAGTCCTATTTTACCAGTAATAAGTGGTCCATGGGTTCATTCTTATAATCCCTGAGACCAAGGACCTCCTGAAGAAAGAAATTCTGCTAACAGAATTTTTCACAGAAATAGAAAAACACCCTAAAATGTATTTAAACTCCCCTTCAAAAAAATTCAGGCTGGCCCAAGCAATTCTTAGTTAAAAATAGCAAAGCTGGAACTATCACACTATCTGACTTTAAAATACACTATAATACAAGACCATGATAACCAAAATGGCATGGTAGTGATATAAAAACAAACACAGATCAATGGAACAGTATAAAGAATTCTGAAATAAATCCATACATTTATAGCCAACTCAGTTTTTCAAAAATGCCAAGAACAGCCAATGGTTAAAGAGCAATCTCTTCACTAAAAATATTGGAAGAACTAGATATCTACATGCAGAAGAATTACAATAGATATTTATGTCACAATATATGTACATCCAACTCAAAGTGCATAAAGGACTTACAGTGAAACTGTAAATCCATGAGGAAAAAATGTAAGGGAAGAATGCTATAATCTGGGTGTCTTTTTTGTTTATTTGTTTTGTTTTTAATATAAAAACAAAGGCAACAAAAGAAAAAATAGAATTATCTCAAACTAAAAATTTGTGTACAGAAAACAAGATTAAAGAGATAACCTACAAAATGGGAGAAATTTTTTGCAAAACTTACATCTACTAAAGAGGTTTACAGCCGAAATACATAAGAGATTCAAACAAGAGGGAAACATGCTATTGGCTCACGCCTGTAATCCCAGTACCATGGGAGACGTAGGTGTAGGATTCCTTGAGCTCAAGAGTTTGAGACCAGCCTGAGCAAGAGTAAGACACCACCTGTACTAAAAATAGAAAAAATAGCCAGACATGGTGGCAGGCACTTGTAGTCCCAGGTGCTTGGGAAGCTGAAGCAAGAGAATTGCTTTAGCCCAAGAGTTTGAGGTTTCTGCAAGCTATGATGGTGCTGTACTCAGGGCTACAGAGTGGACTCTGTCTCAAAAAAAAAAAAAGGAGAAAAGAAAAATGCTATTTTTTAAAAATGTGCAATGCACTTGATATCTATCAAAAAGAAAAAGACATACAAATGGCCACGAGACACATACATATAGGTGAGCATATATGTGTATTTGTGTGTGTGCGCTAGTGCATGCATCCTCAACATCACCAGTCATCAAAACCACAAAGACGTATCACTTCAGAATAGTTAGAAATGCTATGATAAAAATCATGAAAGATTACAAGTGGTGGTGAGGAAGCAGAAGAAAGGGAAAATTTGCACACCGTTGGTGGGAATGTAAATTAGTACAACGTCTGTGAAAAACAGTGGTTCCACAAAAATTAAAGTATAAATATCTGTAGTCTCAGCTACTTGGGAGGCTGAGGCAAGAGAAGTGCTTAAGCTCAAGAGTTTGAGGTCGCTGTGAGCTGCCACAGCATTCTACAGAGGGCAACATAGTGAGACTCTGTCTCACAAAAAAAATATTAATTAATTATATATATACATATATATATATAAAGTACTATGTGAGCTAGAAATCTCACTACTACTACTATGGGTATTTATTCACATAGGTATGTAATGATTAGGAAAAATAAATATCTGCATTTCCATGTTTATTGCTGCATTATTCACAATAACAAAGATACACAATCAACCTCATTATTCAAGAAGAGATAAATGAATAAAGAAAATGTGGTATATATACATAATGGAATGCTATTCAACCATAAAAAATAAAATTATGCCACTTGTAACAATGTAGATCTGGTGGATATTATGTTAAGCGAAAAAAAGGCCAGGCACAGAAAGACTAATACTACATTATTTCACTTAGCTGCAGAATTTAAAATTGTCAAACTCATGGAAACAGAGTAAAGTGGTAGTTGCCAGAATAACGAAGGTGGTGGGTTGGTCCAAGGATATAAAATTTCAGTTGGACAGGAGTAATATAACTTAGGGAGATCTATTTATATCATGGTGACTACAGTTAATCATACATTTTATACCATTAAATTGGTAAAAGAGTAGATTTTGTCTATTTTCATCTCAAATAAAAATTAGTATATGATGCTAGTATAGCATGATTTAGGCATTCCACAAGGTAGGTAGGTAGAAATATATATATACACACACACACACACACAAATGTCATGTTTATAACATTAAATATACAATTTTTTACTTTTCAAGTGAATTTTTAAAAATTTAATCTGAATTAACAAAATAAATATTTGAAGGTATTAAAAATAATATTTTAGACACAAATTTATATGGAAAGGTGAATGTTATGTATTATTATGAGAAGGACATATATAAGAAAACTATCTTGCCCATTTTAAAAGCACTTTTCCAATTTAGTTTAAATATGCATAAATAAATATTCTCAGTTAAGAAAAAGACAATTAAAAAACATTACTCTCTAGTAATGAATAAAACAATGATGTTGGTTAATTATCACATTGTATTGGGGGTTTTAGCCAATGCCATAAGACATCAGAAAAATAAAACATCATGATACGAGCTAATTTTATAGTATTTTGTTTGGTGAAATATTGAGGCATGGTACTATGTAATAGGTAATATGTCTTAAAATTTTAATGTTAAATTAATTCATATGGTTCATAATACTGAAAGTTGATTGCCTTTACATGGAGTGAAGAAGCATGCATAATATATTCTTTTGGGAATTTTTTTGTCCATTTCTTTTGTTTCATTATTTTTTTGTCTTCAGAATGGGAGAAGATATTTGCATGCTACAAATTCAACAAAGGGTTAATAACTGGAAATGTATCTACCCAAGTGAATATAACATTCTTGACTGGTGAAAAAGATTTCATTGTAAGGGCTGAGGCAGCATATAAAGCTACTGTGCTATTGGTTGTTGAGGAAAGAAAAAAAATGTCCTAAAACTTAGAAATGAGCAAACTGCTTTGCCTTATTGTTTACAGCTTGAGAAAAGAATTGCTGGCAATGGCCTATTTAAAATTAGAACTTGCTGTTTGGTACTCTGCTTCTGATCTCTGTGTGACATCTTTTCCTGTTTTCATGTTTGTCCCCCTATAGGATCCTACTGACAGAAGATGAATCCTGTTATTCCAATTTCTGACACAGATGCGGCCTTCTCATTTGCTTCGTCAACATGTTGATTTTGCTTCTGACTGGGATTCTATACACATGGCTTCTCTCACGTTCAGCCCCAGACACCCTATGTAAAATCCAATATGGACAGAAGAGTTTTAAGTGTTGAGAACTGAAAATGCAAAGCTTTCTTTAAAAAAAAAATAGTAAATGCTTATATAAGTACTCTTGAACCCTTTTTGTCACAATGCTATTTTATATGCTAGCAAGTTTTAAATTTTTGATATGTGGTTAATATCAGGAAAGATTTAAATTTGAACAAAAAATATTTTAACAAAGCATAACCGTATATATGTGCATGTATATATGTGTACATCTATATATATAGTGTGTGTGTGTATATATATATATATGAAAAAGAAAAAGAGAGACTTTATAAAATGGTTAAGATTTCCAGTGTAAGATTTGAATGATTAAACATATACATTTTTTTAAAAGGGAAAGTATCTTATATATGTTCAGCATAGTAGTCTGATCCATGAACTGTATTTTCTTTTTTGTTGTTTCATACGGAAAGAGCACCATAAGGGTCTTTTCTTAATTTTTCTTTTCATATTTTCTGAAAAATATGGGACCTATGTGCTTTTTAGTATCAAAAATAATTGGGAGCTAAGAAAGAAAAATGGTACATTTTCTTTTTTTCCTGGTAAGTGCAAGCAACTAGTTATGATTCACTTGCAGGGGCATTTTCCAGCAGATTCATGTTGATGACAGAATGAATCCAGAATAACAACAAGTCCTAAAAGCCTCAGAAATTATAGACGTGAGACAGGACAAGTGGCATCCCAAGTAGCTCGTGGAGCTAGGAGTGTAGACTGGCTGCCTCTGCCTTGGTGATGTTGGTGCATTGGCAGCAAGCAGTGGAACCAGCGGGCTGGAGGGTGGGCAGGGGCTCCCCATTTCCTAGGCTTGGGAATGAAAGGGACTGTAGCCATTTATTAGTGACCCAGACTTGTTGTTCTAGACATGTTCCAGACACGCTAAAGGTAACTACCGAGGGCCCCATGCGACTATATATACCTTTAGACAAAGAGCCGACAGACAGACAGGCAGAGAGGGAGAGAGAGCACTTTTCTCTCCTGACTCAAGTTTTCTCTCTGCCAGGAGCTCTGGCACTTCTGTGTTCTTTTCTGCAAATAAATCCTGTCTTACCACTGATCTGTGGTCCGAGGAGTCATTCTTCGAATCACCGAGACCAAGAACTGACTGAAGAGCGAAATTCCGGTATCAGAGGGAGACAGGATAAAATTTACCTAGATTTTCCTATTGGAAGTCAGATGAACTTGTAACTCATGTTAGCTTACTTTCATTGATATATGGAATACTACATGTGTATAAAATTGCTTTAAATTCTCTGTATTATATTTTGATGTGTTACATTCTTAATTATAAAGTATTATATTGTATTATTTCATAAATTTATATTTTTATAGGCAGGTGGATGTCTCAAGAGATTTCATTTCACTATAGATATCGAAAATTAATAGGAAAGGGTTTAGTTTATCAGCCTAAACTAGAATGCACTGAGTTGCCAGTTAGTGGCAAAGTGCACAGGTTTAGAAAATGGCCATAGACAACTTAACTTTATAAAAATGAACTTGAATACCTTACCACAAATATTATGCAGGATTACGAATTTTGCCAATACATTTAAAAATTCTTCTCTTAATCCTCTTCTTTCAATTTCATCCATTAAGTGCTTCTTTCTCTTACTTTATATAATAATACACTTTTCTAGGTATTAGAGACATATAAACAAGAGGAACAGACATCTGGTCTCATGAAGTTTTGACTAGTATAAGTGGCATAGAAATATCAAAAAAACTGAAAAAAAGGTGATAAGAATCTGAAAATTAATGGTAGTAATAAATTATCACAATTGCTCAGAGAGGCATAGGCAATATATCCTAAACTTTAGAGGGAAGGTCAACTTATTCTGACTGGGTGAGAGGTTCAGAAAAATGTATAGGCAAAGGTGTTCATTGAGATGGACATGCCAGAGCCAAAGCACAAACTGTCATATTTTTCTGTTATAAGGAATTCCATCCCTTGAGGAAAACAAATTCATACTTTAAAACTGTTGCTAGAAAAACTGTTAAATTGGCTATAAACAAATACATTCAGACATGAATATTAGAACCTGGAATCGAGACATGAATAATAGAATCTGGAATTGAACTGCTATAGTTCTTCATACACTCTAGCATAATGAAGTTTTCCACAGAGTGATGTTTCAAAATCAGGGTGAACTTGTTCTGGATTGAGGGGCCTAAAATCACTTATTTTTCATTGCCACTAATAACTTTAAATAATATTTTCTCCTAATTTTGTCCTTGTTTCACTAAGTTTTCTCAGAAGAAATTTTGGTCAGAAAAATACTCTGCTATTGCTGGAAGTGGAATTCTATTGATATTTTAATTCAGATGAGAATTAAAGTAAAATGACTGATAAAACAATTACCTGTTTTGAGAGTGATGAGAGGTTCACTGGAAATCATAAAAAAAAATTAGTAGGAAGATAATGGAGAAAACAAGTGCGAAAAGTAAAAAATTATATATATATATGTGAATGGTAAGAAAATAGAATGTATAGGTCAGTATTTTTAAACCTATTTTATCTCATGGCACACTTGAACCTATAGTTAAAATTCCACAGTAAACTTAAATTATGTTGATCCAAAAAAAGGAGCAAAAAAACCCCCAGAAAATACTTACTTGCTTTGAACTTTGGTCAAAAATAATTAACAATGTTTTAAAATTTTCTGCAGCACATGTAAGATCCTCTCAGGGCACACCTGTGTGCCACAGTGCACTGGTTCAGAATCATTGTTATAGATGAAGCAAATACTTTTATGAAAGAGTAGCTGTGAAAGTCAATGATCTGTGATTGATCATTGTGAAAATGATCAGCTGTGAAAATCAATGATCAATACTACAATGAAAAAGAAGACATTTAGATTTACAATCTATTTAACTGGTAAAGAGCATATCTACAAACAAATCAATTTAATACACAGGGTGGCCATAAAGTTCATGTGCAATTTAAAACAGCACACTATTTTAAATCGCATATGAACTTTATGGCCACACTGTATATATTATATTTATATGTACACATATATGTATCAATCATCTGTGTATATATATGCATATGTACACATATATATGCTCATCATTAAAAACAACAGTTTTAATGATTACAGAGGATTTTATAATCATCATATTTTAAATTGGAAAATGACTCTGGCAAGAAAATATGCTTCTTAATACAAAGGATTGAAGTAAATTACAGTAGAGATGGAGGCGAATCCCAGGAGATATTAGGTCAGATTTATTCAATATGTATTCCTTTAATAAGCACAATCTAATACACTGGGATCTGCCAGGAAGGCAATGAGAGTCATCCAGTTGTGAAAACATTGTTTCATGGTTTTATAAGTTATGACTATTTATTTCTGTGAAGAAATTAATACATAGAACAATAACAGTTGCTATTATAATATAATCACTATGAATAACACCCTACTCAGAAAACAGAATGATTTAGCCGGTATTATGAGATGACAAGGGCACTAGAAGGGTCCATTTGGGGGCTTAGAATTAGTAATATTGTGGATTCATCATTCAGAAGGAAGTTAAGAAAGGAAAAAGCAAAAAAATGACAGTTCATTGTGGAAAGTATCTTGACATAACAAATGACATCTGGCTTGGCCAAAAAACAGTTTGTCCTGAAGTTAGTTGTTTTATTCTTGGAAGTTAATTTTTAAAAGACATTTTATAAGCTACATAAAACACATTTTGTTCAAAATATTTATTTAGTTAACAAATAGACAATTTGAAAAGAATACATAATTTACTCAGTCAGATAATATGCTTAAACAAATGAGAAAAAAGAAACCATAAAATGTTTTATGATTGAACTAGTTTACATTAGGTAGTACTTTGAGGAGTTCTCAGAACAGGATGATGTTGCAACTGTAAGAGGAAAACCAATCAAAATTCCCTTGATAACATTTTTTGTAATACAATTGTAAAATGTTGCAAATCCACTTATATGTGATCATGAAGTGTTTGGGGGGAAATCTAATAAGAAAATCTTAATATTGAAAAAAAGAGAGAGTAGGAGAGATAGAGAATGCGTGTTCATGTGTGTGTCAAGAGCCAATTGGCATGATTCTGATAAACGAGATTAGATTATGAAGTATTTTTTTAGAAGATAAGATCATATTTTAATATAGAAATTATTAAAAATACCAATTTTGTTTAAAATTGCATATTAAAACACAAGGAATTACATATAAGCAAATGGAACACCTAACTGAAAGTGTAATAAATATTTAAGTTGGCATCTTAGAGATAAAATGAAATCATTTTTAAGAAATAAAATTAAATAATACCATATACATACAATGGAGAAGGAGCATTTTCTTAGCTAAGCCATTCAGGAAACAAAGCAAACATTAAAAATACTTTTCTAACATATATGGAAATGTTTTTAAATTGGCTATTATCATAGGGCAAGTCACCGTGACTGCTCAGACTCTAGATTTTTACTTTATCAGCATATATTTAAGTGGCTTAAATTTGTATTCTTTCAAAATATGAAAGTTGACAAACTTACCAATTTTATAAATCAGAGACCAGTCAGGAGACAGAAACCACATTAGTATGCTGTACAAAAGGAATTTAATACAACTTTGATATAATTATTAACTAACTATAATATAAATGTGTTAAATAAGTAATAGAAATGGTAAACGGAACTCTTAGACATTATGAAATTAATAAGGTTAGTAGTATTTACCACCCCAGATCTGAAGGAACAAGGGAAAAGATTGGCCTTGTTAAAATTTACACATTCAAAGGAAGGCTCTATGGAACTAAAACTCAGAACTATGAGGAAAGGTGTTCAGCTGCCTGGTGGTCTTCTGAGGGGGCCTGTTAGGGTAGGACCAAACTTCTAAGGGGCATCTCCAATTTGGTGTCAGTGCTCTGAAAGAGTAAAGCAATGCTGTTTTTATAAATGTTGTAAAAACTCTTACAAATATTGGTCTTGGCAAATAATTTATTTCTAAGACCCCAAAGGCAAATACAACAACAAAGTTAATAAATAGGACTTAATTAAATTTAAAAAGATTTTCCCAGCAAATAAAACCATTGAGAGTGAGTAAGAAAGCTTACAAAATGGAAGAACATATTTGCAAGTTATATATCTGACAAGGACTAATATCCAGGATCCAGGAAGAACTCAGATATATCAGCAAGAACAAAACAACCCCATCAAAAAAGATGAAAAATACATGAACAGAAGTTTTTCAAAGGAAGAAACACAAATGGCCAATAAACACATGAAAAAATGCTCAGTCTTACTAATCAACAAGGATGCAAATTAAAACTACAATGAGATAGCAACTTACTTCTCTCTGAATAGCAATCATTAAAAATTTCCAAAAGAATAAATGCTGGCAAGAATACAGAGCAAGAGGAATATTTATACGCTGTTGGTGGAAATGCAACTAAGTACAGCCTCTGAGGAAAACAGTATGGAGATTTCAAAGAAATAAATGCAGACCTACCATTTATCTAGCAATTCCATGGCTGGATATCTGGCCAAAAGAAATGAAGTTATTTTTATCAAAAAACACCTGCAATGCAATGTTTACAGCAGTACAATTCACAATTGCAACGATGTGGAATCAACCTAAGTGTCTATCAATTCATGAGTATATAAAGAAATGGATACACACACACACACACACACACACACACACCATGAGGTACTATTTAGCCATAAAACATAATAAAACAATGCCATTTGCAGCAATGTGGAAGGAAGGAATTGGAGACCATTATCCTAAAGTGAATTAACTCAGGAATGGAAAACCAAAAACAATAGGTTCACATGGACAGAGTGAAATAAAAGACATGAGAACCCAAGAAAAGGGGAAGACAAAGTGTGGGTGGGATAAAATTTAACTACTGGGTACAATGAACACTATTTTAATGGGCACACCAAAATCCCTGACTTAAGCACTATAGAAGGTATTTGTACAACAAAAACACTCATACCTCCTTAATTAGTACTTTGAAATTAAAAAAAAAAGCCAAAAACAAATAAGAAAATCCATAATTGAGAGAGAGCGTGCGATCAAAACTTTAAAATTGGTAGATTTGTCTGTGTATATATGCTACATTCCTTCCTCTAATATTTTTTCCGTCCACAGATGGGTGAAGGAGCACCATTAGAAGTAACAACATAACCATATGCAACATACAATAGCTTTAGTTTTAGCATCTGACCTCCTAAATGTGCGCTGCCATCAATCGGTTCTTCAACTGGATAAATTAGCAGTTGATCCCTGCAAAGAAAGTTTGGAGACTACCAATTTGGCCACAGTTATTCATTTTACAAAGGGACAATTGAGGTTGAAAAAAGTTAAATGGCTTTTTCATGATCATACATATATTCAAGAGGCAGTCGATATAAGAACTCTTGTTTCTTTAGAGATCTAAAGAAGATGTAAAGAACTCTTAGAGATTTAAAGAACTCTTGTCCTTTAGAGATCAGGCCTTAAATGTGATATATGAAGCTCCCACAAAAGACCCAAAGCTTGAATCTCACATTTTATAGTAAACCAGTGTGTGTGTGTATTTAACATGAAGAAGTACTTTTTATAAATTTTATTTATAATCACTGAGTCAAAAAAAATTGAAAATTGAGAAATAAGCAAGTATTGACTTATAGACCATTATAAGTGTATGTTGACTTATAGACCAATGTAAGTGAATCTGAAAACATTTATTTAAACATATATCACACATGTTTTATTATTTAAAATAATAAAAATAAATAAATAATTCCAATTTTAAAATATTAATTAAGAGAATATTTCTCTCTCATTAAAATAATTTATTATTGGATTAGTTTAAATTACAGCGAGTAACATAGAAAATAATTCTCTTATCCTACCTCAACAAAATCATTTTAATTCCTATAGTGTATGTAGATATCATGATTTTATGTATGCAAATTTTTGACAGTTGAGAAGTATTTGAAGAGAATAAGAATATCATTACCCTAAACATTCTTATAGTTTGATACATATTCAGCAGCCTTTAAATAGTACTTTTTGATATAGGATCCTTTTCCTTATTATTTTTTGACACTCTTTCAAAGGATTATGTCAAATTAAAAAACATTCAGTTTTGTTTTGAGGCCAGTTCACAAAGGCAATTCCTTTATTTTATTTTGATAAACTTGCCTATTCCTCAGGACATGATTGAAATAATTGTTTGAATTTAAAGTATCATACCAAAACGTAATGGATATTTCCTCCACATGTTAGAGTTATGTTATTACTCTCTGATGGAGGAATCAGGAAAAGTTAAAGAGATAAATACATTTAATTCAAGGTTCTCCAAATAGAAGGAAAAAATAAGTTGATAAAAATATACAACCTAATGCTGGGGTAGATTTTACAATACTCAATTTTTGATAGGGAGCAATTCAGGTTAAGCAATAATTAAATGTCTTGTATTTAGCCTGTTCTCTTTTATTAGGATCCATTAACATATGAGGGATAGCGTTTCTCTTTCTCCTGAAAGTCTGTATGTGACTCTTCTTTTAGAACTCGCATATAGTAGAGATATATCTACCATCTATCTACCTCGAATACTTCTAGCATTTTGCAGCTAGATCTAATAGCTAGAATATCATTTTATCTTATACCATCAATTTGAACCCTGCATCAATTTCAAATAATCAACTTGGCAGGCTTCAATGTAGAAGCTGAACCTTCTCTTGCCCTGGGCTTTACATTAAACTGGCAACCTTGAGTCACCTACAAACAATCTTTCCAAAATGTTGTCTTTTCTGCCTCCAAAATACAAAGAGACCTATGTTCCTTTTTGATGGTAGAATGGATCAGATATATGGTGTTTTTTATCTAGATATTCTCAGCTTAAGGGTAATTTTTTATTGGTTTCTAACTCTGCTGATATCCTGTCTCCACTAAGCTGTTGATTTCTATCCAGATGTTCCCATCTACTTTGTTGTCTATTCTTCTGCACATTCTGACCCCCCATTACCACCGTAATCATGCTTAGCGGTGGGGGACTGAGGCCTCAGTCATCTGTTCCCACACAAGTCCTCTGGAATGCCAGCCTACATTATATTTCTACCACCATCATCTTGTAAACCCTTCATTTTATTTGAGTGCCTAGTTAAGTTTTCAGGGTGCTCTTGTCCAAAGGCCTTTAATATTGCATAGGATAAATTCCCCCCAAATTTAAACCTATTGGAAATACAACTCTTATAATTATACACTGTTACTGCCAAGTTCCCTTGATGAAATTAAACATTCTTTTTTGCTGTTCACCAAAGGTCTCACTACTTTGTAAGAGTCTTCCTTTGGTTACTCCCCCTACTATTTGTTAAAGGTCTCACTAATTTGTATGAGTTTTCTTTTGGTTACTTTCCTTTTTGCCAAAGGTCACACTTAATCCAAGCTCAGCTCCCTTTTTGACTAAAAGAGACCAAAGGTTGCAATTAGTCCAAGTGAAGTTCCCCCTTTGGCTAAAAGAGACCAAAGATCACACTTAATCCAAGTGCAGCTCCCCCTCTGGCTAATACTCCCTCTTGCTATTTGCCAAAAGTTTCACTTACTCCAAGTGTAATTTCCCCTTTTGGTCCATGACCCAGTCCAGATCCTGCCAACTATGCACGTCACATGCCCGCTCGGAGATTGTCTCTTTTCTAGCACCTTCCTCAAGAACCGGTGACCTCTCTTACAAGCCTGGTACTCAGTCTCCTACATTCTTTAACAAGTGGTGTTGAAACAACTAGATACTTACATGCCACAAAAGAAAAAAAGGAAGCTAGAAACATACTTCACATCCTTCACAAAAGTTTACTTGAAATATATCACAGACCTAAATGTAAAACATAAAACTATAAAACCCCTAAAAGACAACATAGAGTAAAACTTAAATGTCCTGGGTTATGGTGATGACTTTTCAAATCAGGGGCACATTCAATTAGAGAAAGTATTGATAAGTTGGACTTCGTTACAATTTAAAACTTCTGTCTTACAGGGCAGCTCCTGTGGCTCAGTGAGTAGGGCACCGGCCCCATATGCCGAGGGTGGCGGGTTCAAACCCAGCCCCGGCCAAACTGCAACAAAAAAATAGCCAGACATTGTGGAGGGCGCCTGTAGTCCCAGCTGCTCGGGAGGCTGAGGCAAGAGAATCGCGTAAGCCCAAGAGTTAGAGGTTGTTGTGAGCCGTGTGACGCCACGGCACTCTACCCGAGGGCGGTACAGTGAGACTCTGTCTCTACAAAAAAAAAAAAAAAAAAACTTCTGTCTTACAAAAGACACTGTCAAAAGCTTAAGAAGACAAACCACATACTGAGAGAAAATATTTAATATTTGCAAAATACACATCCAATAACTAAAATATACAAAGAACTTTTGAAGCAAAAAAATAATTCCACTTTAAAAATGAACAAAATACCAGACAGATACATCATAAAAAATGTATAAAATGATAAATAAGCATTTAAATATATCCTCAGCACTATATGTAATTAGTATATTGCAATTATAACTAGAATAAGATCCATGGGGAGGATAAAAGGGCTTAATAGCATCAAAGACATACTCCTCTTCTCCAGAGATAGCAAGGATAGCCATCAAAACCCTGTATTTTGAGTAGATCATTGGAGGGAGAAAGAGTGAAGCCAACAGAGAGACAAGAAGGGAAACTGAGGGTGAATCTAAAAAGACAAATGCCTGTGTAAGTGTTTTTCATGCTTTTGACGGCCTTCAAACGGCTCTCGGGATAAAAGTAAGCAGGAGGGTCTGCTGCTCTAGCAGGTCCTCCTGCTTACTTCAGGAGGACCCATGGCTCTAGCCTGGAACCACTCCACTTTTAACTGAAGAAGAGCTCCTTTATAGCCACAGGACCCAGAGTGCTGTGAAGAACTTATGTGGGTTTAAATAGACTTCCAAACCCCAGACACCAGTGCCTAGAACTATTTGGGAGACCCTTCCCTGAATTTGCTGAGCCCTGTCCTGGAGTTGCAACTGCCTCCTGTCAGGCCAGAAAGGGAGACGGGAACCCAAGTGATCTGTGCTCCTGTGTAAATTTTCCCCACGATGGCCATGGGCCACTGCAGAACTGAGAGGTTTGTAGTACAGAAGTTTCAAGGCTGCCAGACTTTTTGCAGAGCTATTAGCCTGGCTTCTTCCACCAAGACCGGCATCATTTCTCTCCCACTCCCTTTCACCAAATGCAGTGAAATGTCAAATGACTGGCTTAAGTTTAATCTACTGGGGATCAACCTGCCTTTCCTAGTCAGGGTCTGCAGTTGTCTGGGCCTGAGTAAGTCTAGGAATATGTCTGAAGATCTGTTCCCACACTCCTATCACTCAATTGAAACATCGTAGGGTGTGGAGGGGGGATTTGTGAACTCATTTTGAGTGAGGAGGGAGCCCAGAACAGAGAGGAGAGGGTGGTAAGCATTTGTGCTGCCATGTATGCGCAGAACATCCCCACTCCTCAGAAAGGAGAACAGTAGTTTCTGCCTTGGCTGTGGAGGCTCACCATCTGGACCTGCTATGCTGCCCAAACACAGATACCTATTGAGGAGCTTGGCTGGTCTGTCTGGAAACCAGGGAGAGGAAGAAAGCTTAACCCCACTTCTGTCTACTCTACTCTGGATTTTGAACTGTCTTCATTTCACAAGCAGGTTCTTTGTGTGTAGGGGGGCTGATTGCATCTTCACACCTCCGGGATACCCACTGCAGCTAAGAACTCACCTTCAGCCCCTATGGGGATGGTGCTTACACCAACCTCTGGGGAACCTAGGCACAGACTTGCCAAACACAGCCCGACTTTCCCCCTGCCCCACGCATTAATTTTGGTTATAGCAGATCAAAACAGTCTCCCTGGGAGTTCTAGGACTTAGCCCAGCCCTGGGGATATCTGAGTGCTGCTTCTGATAGATTGGCCTGAGAATAGCTTCCACAAACACCACCACATCTAGCTCTCTCTGCCTGCACAACCTACTGGCAGGGAGATCATTGTGGTCATCCTATTGTTTCATTTGCTGATTCTGTAGCACAAGACTTGGCTGACTCTTCACCGTAAATGCCTTATCAAATCTGGAGACAAAACTAAATACCCCAACCCACTTTTCTGTTGAAGTGGACAGCCAAGATTCCAAATACTCCCCAATCATGTTACAAAATTAATGCATACAAAATCAGTAGCATTTCTATACATTAATAACAGTCAAGCTGAGAGTCAAATCAAGATCTCAGTATGATTTAAAGTAGCTGCACAGAAAATGAAATACTTTGAAGATGAAAAATCTCTACAAGAAAAAATACAAAATACTGTTGAAAAAAATCATAGATGACACAAACAAATGCAAAAATATTCCATGCTAATGGAATGGAAGAATCAATTGTTAAAATATCCATACTTTCCAAACTGATTTACTGGTTCTAAACAATTCCATCAAAATACCAATGCCATTTCTCAAACAACTAGAAAAACACATCCTAAATTTCATATACAATCAAAAAGGAGCCCCGATAGTCAAAGAAATCCTAAGAAAAAAGAACAAATCTAGAAACATCACATTTCTTGACTTTAAATTATTTAATTAAGGCTATAGTAATCAAAACTCAAAGCAGACAAAAATGCCAGAGAAAGGATGCTCTGTTTACTAAATGCTGCTGGACAAATTGAAGAACCACATGAATAAGAATGGAACAGGATCCGTTTCTCTCACCATATACAAAAATTAACTCAAGATAGACTAAGGAGGCTCAGTGCCCTTAGTTCAGTGAGTATGGTGCCGGCCACATGCACCAAGGCTGGCGGGGTTGAGCCTGGCCTGGGCCTTCTAAAACAACAATGACAATTGCAACAACAATAACAAAAAATAGCCAGGCATTGAGGCGCCCCAGATGCTTGGGAGGCTGAGGTAAGAGACTTGTTTAAGCCCAAGAGTTTGAGGTTGCTGTGACCTGTAATGCCATGGCACTCTACCCAGAGTGACATAGTGAGACTCTGTCTCAAAAAAAAAAATGGATTGAGGACTTAAATGTAGGACCTGAACAAAAAAATATTCTATAAGAAAACATAAAAGAAACTCTTCTAGACATTAGCCTCCTAGCAAAGATTTTGTGACTGAGACCTCAAAAGGAAATACAACAACAAAAGTAAATAAATGGGACTTAATTTAACTAAAAAGTTTTTGTATAGCAAGGGAAATTTTCAACACAGTAGACAGCCTACAGAATGGGAGTAAATAATTGGAAACTATACAACTGGCAGCAATCTAATATCCAGAATCTATAAAGAACTCAACCAGATCAGCAAGAAAACAACAAATAACTGCATTGAAAACTGACATAACATAACCAATGCACAGGGAGAGTATTTGGCTGTAAATATGTGTACCCCAAGAGGGAAGGGAGTGTGGGCAAGATACCACATTCATTTGAAATCTTAGGGGCCCTACATGCTTCCTTGCAAGTGGACATATTTGGACAAGCCAAGTGTCTGACTCATGGCTGTAACAACAGAGTGGAGTGTTATGTATAAGAGAGTCAATGACTGGCTAACATCCATGGCGTATCTACAATGTATTATATAATGACTGCAGTTTTTAGTTAATTTCAGTAATTATGATCTTCACAATATAAGCTAGTCATCGCCACACTAACATCTAAAATTCACAGGAAAATATAAAATAGTAATAATGACAACAGCAAACTTGCTAACAAATAAACTGTAAAAGAATGAAATGATTCTTCACTAACTTAAATTCAGCTGTGGCTGTGCAAGTAACATTTGTTGCCTGATTTATCTATGTGCATTGCCACATGGAATGGAATTATCTTGTTTGCCATATGCAACTGTATAAATGCCCTTTATGCTACATTTTAAAATATCTAGAGCTAATTCTATTGCCCCAGGTAAATTTTCTGTGAATCACTACCTTTTATTTTTAATAAGGTAAAAGATTGGGGCAGCATCTGTGGCTCAACGGAGTAGGGCACGGGACCCATATGCCAGAGGTGGCAGGTTCAAACGCAGCCCTGGCCAAAAAACTGTAAAATAAAAAAATAAGGTAAAAGATTGCACCTTCCAGAAAATAGTAACTGGGCAAGAATTGAAAGGAGGTAGAGGGTGCATCTTGTACTATAAATTCCACACAAAGAAAATGTAAAGCTAAGTAAAGATAGGAAGAGAGATTACGTAACAGCACATGGTAGATTTCAGTATTTTTAAACAAGGCATACACACAAGTTCAATATGACAAAAAAAAAAAAAAAATCAAGAAAAGGACTTATAAAGATCTTTGTCCAGGAGAATCAATCCAGGCACTAAATTATGAGGTTTCAAAAAGTTAACCACATATGCAATTATAAATTTAGTATAAGCAGAACCCATTGTAATTCAATCATAATAAATCATCGAGGTTTCTTTTTCAAATGTAACACTGAGGAAAGATCAAGAAGGAAGGAAAGGCTATTGAGAAAAGAGAATCAAGACTTAACCTTTTTAGGAAGTTTAAACATCAAAGTAAGATCAAAAGTTGTAGAGAGGTAATGAGAATATTATGCTACTAGATAAGCCTAAGGCAGAAAATATTAAGAATAGGAAGCAATCAATGGTGAGCATATGATTAGCAGTTTACAAGTAAAATTATAAAGCTTAGAGATTTCCAAGAAAATTGGATGTCACCAGTGAGAAACCGCCTGCCATAGCAGCCACTCTTGCCCTACATGAGGACCTTTAGGACGGTGACATTTTGACAGCAAAAAAAGCACTCTATTCATCCCCATTTATTCCAGAAAATAGTTGTCCACAGAAAACTATTCTCTCATAACATTGGGAAATCTTTCCTCTGCTAAAATGTCCCCAAACTGTTCACTTGTACCCAGTGAACATTGCCAGACATAGCAGAGTCCTGTTAGAGAGTTTCCTGCTTCCTGCTTAAAAGAATTCTTGTTTATTGGATACTGTTATATTTTTCCCTCTTTTTGGCCTATGAAACTTACACCCATTTCTAACTCCCTGCTAAAATATAAATGAGGGCTGATGGTTTCCCATGTTGCAAGTGCATGAATAAATGACCGTTGTAAAATTTGCAGTAAACTTAGTTTTATCTCAGGCACCAGTAGAAGGACACACAAATTTAAAAAAGAAAGAATAGATTAAGATATAAAATAAATAACCACGCAATGCTAAATCAACACAGTAATGCCCTTTAACATCTTTGATCTTCCATAATTAATGAATTCTCATGACCTAGATTACTTATACTTCATCACAACTCAGGGAGACTATTGCTCATTGTAAAGGACAATGGAGATAAATTTAACATTTTGATTTCTATTTTTCTAATTTCTGTAAATATGAACTAAAACTGAACTCAGGTCTTCTACTGTAAAATACATTTCCCATAAAAATTCATCACATTGCTTATATTAAGTTCTATATTATTACATAATCTTCAATCATAAGATTAAGATATCAAAGATATTGTTATTCAACATTGAAAACATTTGGTACAGAAATATAACAAAGCTTGGCTTTTTGAAGGAGTGTAGTTTTGGCTGGGATTTTTTAAATGTGATATTCATAGATTGGTGAAGAACAGAAGAGAAAAAATGTCATTAGGACAGTGAAACTCGGAAAGCTGTAAACAATATGCCTTGCATAGTAATTTCTTTTTTTTCAGTTTTTGATATAGAAAATGAAATAAAAGTATATCATATATTTAACCTATAGTTTAAATGATCATTGAAATATCAATTGTTACATTTAAACTCAGAGAAGGTTTGCAGAGAGGCTACAGAATAGACTTATATAATGTTTGTATGGTTTACTTGGATAGAAAAATCTGTTTGGTTTTTTTTTTATCCTTAGGACAAGCTCTCGTATTTAATATTATTCTCTGTTCAGTGAAACTTTACAAAAAAATCTGAATCTATTAGTTTCTGGACAGGAAAATGCTAGAATAAGACATCTTTATATACACAACCAAGAATGTCAGAAGATTTGGTCTAAACTTTACACTAAAAACACATTTGTCCACAATCACTGGTATAAGGCCATGTATTCTCAAAGTCAATAAATTTACTTCTCTTTCTCAAAATAAAAGTGGAATTATTATTCATTCTCATTCATAGTAATAGCTTTTCTGAGAAGTTTAAGTATTTTAAAAGATTGCTTCTTTGCTAATTTCTTCCACCACACTAAAAGCTCTTCTTCTTAAATTGATCATTTCTACTTTAAATTCTCTTCTTTATTTTAATAATGTTATAATAGCATACTATATTATTGGAAGTTTATGAAGGAAATAAAATTTTAAAATTTTCTTAACAAATAATATAAATCTTGTTTATCAATTAATTTTATGTACATTAGGATAGTATACCTGCTAAGATTTTTCAATTAATCTCTGAACATATTTTTATGTGATTTTTATATAATCAGACTGATGATAAAAAATTCCATACTTAAATTCCGTACTTCCTGTTTAAAGTTTCTTAAAGGAAAAAAAAAAATAGAATAATTCTGGCTGCATGAAATTCCATGTTTAATGAGCAAGATTAATAACTCTGCTGCAAACATCCCTTCGTGGTGTTGTCATATTCTTTCAGATATACAGTTGCTATCATATAATACTGACACAATAATTTAAAATAATGGTCATCAGTGTCTTTAAAGTGGCCTATTGACAGTGAAGGGATATCTTAGGTGATGTATTTTTTATGAGTTAAATTCTGGCTGAGCCGAATATCTAGGAAGATTGCTTTCTTTTTTAGGAATTATAAATCTCTCTGTAATCACTTTATTCTCCCCCAGGTCTTTATATTTCTTCTGCTTGACTGTATTTTATTCCTATAAACCTACCAATCTGATCACATCATTACAATACTTAAACTCTACCTCTGACTTCAGCGTGAAATTCAAAACTCATTAGCAGGTAAAGGTTACATTGGGCATAGTAGAAAGATTGTAGTTTGGAGAGACAATGAGAATTAAAAATAAATCTGGATCTGTCACTTCAAGAGGTTCAATGTGTTAGTCTTTAAAATAGAAATAATAGTGGACAGTTTATAGTATTGTCACATAGTTTGGGAAAGTGTACGTGCACAGCACATAGTGTTCATTAAAGGGTAGATGAAATTATGTTGAGTGGCATTATTCATTTATGAGAATTTCTAGCCTTCACACAACCAGTCACCTCTTTCCCATTAAAATACATTTGTCCTGTCCTTTAAGCTCTTTTCTGTTCTACTTTTCTGCAGAGTTTTACCCTTTCTGACCTAGTTCTCGCTTGTGATACAAAATGAAGGAAGAATACAGAGAGGAGAGTGCAGGTGTGAGGAAAGAGTGGGAGTCGATGATTGATGGCTTTATTACTGGGCTCTTTCTCATTGTGGGGATTCTGAATAACAGACATATCCACGAAAAACAAGGCGACTCTACAAGCTAACTCTATCTCCATAGAAAGGGAAAGAGGGTAGAGAAATTTGGGGACATGACTTCCCAATTTTGTTTTAATAAAATCATATAGTTTTAACATTGTCTTTTTCTGTACAGTATTTGAAACTGAAAATTAGGTTTTTGTTTTACATAACTAGATTTTCATCTAAATTAACTTTTCCTTATTTAACCACTTTTTTCTAGAAGCTATGTTAATTTCTCCAAGTTAACCTCCTTTGATATTGTAACCATGTTAGTCTTTATTCCCAAGTCAAGAGGCATAATGTAAATGTTATAAGGCTATTCTGCTATACCTGCTTAGACATTAAGGGTTTCAAAAAATGAAAAAGATAAAGGAATAAAGACAACATATCACATACATGAGATATCTTATCTATAATCATATTGGGACCTGGGGCACTGAAGTTCCACTTGATGTAAGATTAGAGATTATGTTTCACGCATAATAGTGAGTAGAAAATTTGAAGTAAATATTTTCATTCATGCATTTACTACAGACTGAATATTTGTTTTTCCTTGAAATGTCATGAATTTAATTTTATCACATATGTTAAAATTGCAGTAACATAATAATAGGTGTTTATGTTCAGTATGTGTGCATGTATGTAAGAATTTCACTAAAGAAACTGAGATTGCCTATATTTTGAGGTTTATGTTTACTCATGTTAATATAAAATTAGTATGTTCATGGAGAAAAATACCAACTGAAATAGAATTGTATTACATGACTTTCACAAAGCATTACTTTAAATATAAACTCTTAAGCTGTGAAATGATATTTAAGGAAATAAAGGAGAAATGATAAAATGAGTTCTCAAGATCTTTCTACACTACACTCTTGAATCAGTAAAAGAGCTTACAGAAATTAGGTGATCAAAAATTATTCTAAAATGAATAAAACAATATTTAATTTTTAAAAAAATATAGTCTAATTAGAAAAGTCTATTGCAGTGTTGAAAAGACAGCATGAGAAAACAAAAAACCAGAATGAGTTTTTAAGGCAGAAATTCCTCTTCAACAAAACAATAAAAATATTTGCATAAAATATACAAAACAAAGATTTAAAAAATGATAAGAACCACTGAAGTGGTGGAGAAATGAATAGGAAGAAAAAGGCAAGTTCATTTGAAACCCTGTTCTCCCACAATGAATTAAAATGGAGTAGTGGTCACCAATCATAATTTTTACCTTTGTCCTCTTTTATGTACATAATTTAATAGAAGAAAATATACATAATATGAGAAAATACTAACTCATGTCTTATTTTCTCTGTTCATCGACTTACTCAGAGAGAAAATCTGAATGTCATGAGGACATTCTCACTAGATTCCATGGTGTCCTAATCTTCGTTTCAAAAGAAGAGAAACAAACTAAGCCTTCTCCTCTCTTCCCCTCTCCTTCCCTCCCCTCCCCTCTTCTCCTCTCTTCTGGTCTTGCAGTTTTTCTCTCATCTCCATCTCACTGCCTCCTCCTTTCCTTTCTTCCACACCTTCATACATATGTACTCTAATAAAGTACTTTTTAAATTTATTCTTTCAGTTGAGAATCAAGGTGCAATTAAATTTTTTTTTTGATTAAGAAAAACACTAATACTATATACTAATAATACTAATATACTATGTACTATATACTAATACTAATACTATATACTATTAATACTAATATACTTTATACTATAGTATAATATAATATACTATATACTAATACTATATAAAGATAATAAAATAATGGCTTGTGTTTAATGAGTACATTATATGATACCGACTCTGTACTAAAATATTTGCAAGTATTATCTAATTAATTTCCCCAAAGATTCCATGGGGCAGTGGTCTTCCATCATTTACAGGATATATCCCCAAGTTTACAAAAAGCAAACATTATACTTCAAGATTATTCCACGCAAGTAAAGCTATTCAAATCTTGTGAATGCCTGACTTCAGAGTCTCTGCCATTAAAATCTATGCTATATTTGAGGATTATGCCAGTTAAATCACATATGAAATATATGACATGAAATTGACAGGAAGTCAATTTTTTATGTGTTTGTTTGATTTTTTTCTAAAATTATTCACCTGAAACTCAGTGAAAGTGGCATTTGATGAGATGAAGTCAAATCTAGGTGTTGCTTTAATTTTTGAGCTATTTAACATTCTTTAACATTCAGATTCAAAACAGTTAGTGTTTTAATTTGTGGATCTTATCCTAATGATGTTCACTAATTACCCATAGGCATACTGCCATACTATCATAAGGATATTTATATTCTAATTAGCTTTGAAGCTTATGGACTATTGTACAAAATCACTATTCCATTATCTCCTCCTGTTTATCATATTGTGCAGGCATATTGTTAAAACAGGTAGGGAAAAAATATTGGAGACCATCAATACTTTACCAGTTTTAAATGTATAGACTAGACTAATGCTAACTGCAGAAGATAAAAAAATACCGACCTAAGCCTTAAACATAAAGGATTATACATAGTAGAAACATTAATGTACTAAAAAACAGGTCACAATGTTTACTAAACCGAACAATTGAAGTGTCTTCAGAATTATTGTCTCTTTGGCTAGTAGCTTATTTACATTTTTTATTTGTGTTGATCTAATTTTTGCAGGACTCTTTTCTTTTGAAACATTTGATAAGGATAAGAAATGGGTTGTGGTTTATCATTACAGTGATTACACTTCCTCAGAGAGCACAGCTTTTGTGACACTGAGGCCAGCCCTATAATCAGCTAGGTGATCTAACTTTTAAAAAGCTGAAAATTACTTGTCCAGAGATGAATAAAAAATCACTTTATTCATTGTACTCTTAAGAATTTCAATGCATATTTTTTATTACAATCCATAGTCCCTCATGCATTATTTAATTTCATTAGAGATAATGGGTAAATTGATACTCAGGACACTTTCTTACATTCTACTTTTGTCTCTATGCTGGCATGGAGGAAATATAATCAGCTTATAATCAGATAAGTATTATGGAATACATTGTCCTTTGTTTTAGATTTAGAGGTCCCGTCCCAGCTTCTTTTTTATACCGAAAAGCACTAGCATAGTAGATGTATATTTTAAAAGAACATCTCAAGCAATAGTCTAATGAGAAAAAGACAATACTTTATGTACTTAGAAAAATCATTAAAGTGTGCATATATCTACAAATTTTCTCGTTGACTTTTTATGTAAACTATGTCAAAAACTTTAATTAGGAAAAATATAATTAACCTTTAGAATTATTTACTAAACTTAAGCTATCTTATAATTTTTTTTTTTTTTTTTTTTTTGACTAGGTCATGCTTACAAGAGAAGTAACTTAGCTTTAAAATCATACTATTTAGGCTCGGCGCCTATAGCACAGTGGTATGGCACCAGCCACATACACCAAGGATGGCGGTTTCAAACCCAGCCCTGGCCAGCTAAACAACAATGACAACTGCAACAAAAAATAGCCAGGTGTTGTGGCGGGCGCCTGTAGTCCCAGCTACTTGGGAAGGTGAGGCAAGAGAATCACTGAAGCCCAAGAGTTTGAGGTTGCCATGAGCTGTGATGCCAAAGCACTCTACTGAGGGTGACATAGTGAGGCTCTGTCTCAAAATAAGTAAATAAATAAATAAATTTTTAAAAATAAAATTATACTATTTATTGAGATAATAAAGATCAATGCTGATGATATTTCATCTCCTTATTTCCAGTGAAAGGTACCCAGCCCATGGAAGTGTCAGTGCCATAACCACAAGAAACTGTAAGATCAGTGGATGGCACTGACCCTCAAAGCCTTCAGAAAAGCAGTCTGAATGGATAATACCTTAATTTTGTTCTTGTGAACTCCTACATAGAAAACCCATTCAAGCTTTGCAAGACTTCTACAATTTTGACAGCATGTGGAGAGGAAGATAGTGAAAATAAATGTGCCCATCCCCTTCACTCAAAAGATATTGAATTAAATCCGTGAATAAACAGAATGCTAGATTATTTGAGGATTGCACAATGTAGAAATATATCTACACCATCAAGTGGTTATTACTGAGTGACGGAGATGAAATACACACAGGAAAAAAGGAACTCAAGGAATATCGTTGTAAATGTTACAGAAAAGATATGAAGAAATTGCTATGAAAACCAAGGAAGGAAAAGTTCCTCATGACTGAGAGAAACAAAAAAAATTTACATGTCAATTGAGCCTAAAATATGTGAATAAAAAGAAATCAGCTTTCTTTTTTCCTCAGTCTCTGCAACTCTCTTTCCTTTTTTTTTTTTTTTTTCTTAATGAGCCTTTCTTCATTCTGTTTCTCTCTTGATGCAACTCTATTAATCAGGAATGGTTCAAGGTTAGCCTCGTAATCCAACCTTGGCCCACAGAGGTAAAGATTGAAATCTTTCTTGGACACAGAAAGAAATTCCCCCTGGGAAAACCAGATAGGAGACATCTGCTGCAATCAGTCGCCTGCCTGGGTTAGCAGAAGTATGATTATGGTTTTATGCAAAAATAGAGATTATCAGTCCTTCTAGAGATATTTGCCTTAATAGTGTGGGAAAATGTCTGAATCAAGAATCCTTAAGAGTCACACATTTAAATTAAAGAACAGAGAAATATATAAACTGAGTCTCATTGGAAAATCATTTTCTGCATTGTCTTTTAATTTTTGCTTTATGAGTATCATACAATTGACTTTTCCTCACTTTAAGAATTCTATGTTTAATTATAGGTATAGTTTTATAACAAGACAGATTTTTAAAAACATTTTTAGAATTAAAATAATGGTATTATTATATGATGTTGTTATTAAGTGCTCACTCTAAAACAACCAAACTACAATATTACAAATCATTTGAAACTTAAAGGAGTTCTATGAAACATAAGCAGCCTGAAGAGAAAAATGTGTGAATTTGAAGTGAAAGCAATGACAACATAATCAGAGAATGCAGGGTCCTCCAGTAACATTCACATGAGAGCATGTGAAGAACACAAGTATTATGAAAAAAATGCATCTAAATGCATCTAACACCTGATAGGAATCATTACTATGTCAACACCATATTGTAAAGAACAATAAAAATGTCATGATAGCTTTTGTTTTTTGAAGCTGTTTTTATCCATCTAAAAATATACACGTATGCACTGTTAGAGGAATATTACAAACATTCAGTTTTGTAGGAAATGTGCTACTTATACATGATCTTGAGAATGGTAAAATCTTTTGAAATTATCCATATCATCTAAGAAATAAGTTACTGTCAGCAGCAAACCACAGAGTACTCTCTATATGCAGGTTTTGATAACAATATTCTATCCCCTTGAATAAACATTTTGTTAGTTACTGTTATAGAATGTTCTTTCTTAATTAGATTTCTATTTATAATTTTCTTTTGTTTAAAAAATTCCTTCTCATACTTACTTGTGAAAATGAATCCGAAATATTCTTTTTGTTTCCTTGAAATCAAGGGAATGTTTAATTAATGGCTATTTATAACAAGGTAATAAATTATCAGCATTGATCTAATTATATATATATACTTATTAATTTTAGTGATCCAAAATGCATGATCAAATGCTCTTTCACAAAGGAAAAAAATTTGAGTAAGCACACATTATAGTTATTAAATGATATCATTGTATATATTACAGTTATAATAACAATAATTTTAATAGTATATATAAGTATATTCCTTGTGCTGACAAGATTACATTACAGATAAATTTGGAGGCATGTTAAGATAAAAATAAAAGTAAATTGTCATTGATTTTAATGTTGTAGCAAAACAATGAAAATTAAAAATAGTTTTATACTGAGGGCTAAAGTTTCCACATTTCTTAATTATTCAGGCAGTATAAAAATTCTTTCCTGTACATAAGCAACCAAATGTTGCTAAGTTGCTAAGACTGGACAGCATATGGGTCATGTGATGATCCTTCCCCATTTGGTTGAGACTTTTAGCCATATAAATAAAAAACTTTCCTTGTGCTGACAAGATTACATTAGAAATAAATTTTGAGACATGTTCCCATTTGCATCTTTTCAGGGAACTATTAAAACTTCATCATATGTCTTTCAAGAGAACAACATTTTTTAATGAATTGCTTAACCCCTCAAATATCTATTTGGGAAATGATAAATTTATGTATTAAAATATGTTAATTAATTAATTAAAAGTTTTAAAATGGTACTGGAAAATAATATTTTTAATTTTTTATTCTTAAAAAATTGTTAAATTTTTGTTAGATTTGTTAAAAAATTGTGAATCTGGCTCAGCAGCCATAACCCAGTGGTTAGGGCACCAGCCACATACACCAAAACAGGCGGGTTCGATCCCAGCCCAGGCCTGCTAAATAACAATGACAACTGCAAAAACAACAAACAAATAGCTGGGCATTGTGTCAGATGCCTGTAGTCCCAGCTATTTGGGAGGCTGAGGCAAGAGAATTCCTTAAGAGTTTGAGGTTGCTGTGAGCTGTGACATCATGGCAGTCTACCAAGGGCAATATAGTGAGACTCTGTCTCAAGAAAAAAAAAAGAGAGAAATAAAGAAATTGTGAATCATTTAATTAGAGGGCTGATCCTTATTTCGGATCTTTTATTTCTTTTTTAATTTCAGGGTAATCGAGGGTCTAAACAATCAGGTCACAATATTTGAATTTGTTAGTCCAGTCCATACACCCCTAACATTGTGCACATTAAGTGGGAACACACCAATCTTTAGTTCTCTGTTAATATTCTCTTAAAAATATCCAATCTGTTTCAGGGTGTACACAAGTTCTGCATCAGTGCTAAGATAATCTTTCACTGACATCCACATTTCTAATAGTAATGCAGTTTATTTATTTATTCAACAAATATTTACTTTGTGCTTACTCTATATTAGGATATTTTCTGTTCCCTAGAGATATAGCAGTAAACAGAACAAATCATGCTCCCAGTGGGTCTATTAGAATGTTACTGTATCAGAAGACCTAAGAGTGGGTAATTTATTAAAAAATTAGGTTTATTTAGCTCATCATTCTTCATGCTGGAAGTTAAAGAGCAGGACATCAGCATCTGCTCGGCTGCTGACGAAGGCCTTTGTGCTGAAGTCAAAACACGTTTGAAGGCCAAATGGCAAGCAAGCATGTCAAAAGAAAGACCAAGGATATGACCTTCCTTTATAACAACCTACTTTCATGGGATTAATCCAGGCCTGCAGTAACTAATCTAGTCTCATGAGAACAAGAACTCTCTCACCCAAAGATGGCACCAAGTTATTCATAAAGGATCTCCCCTCATAACCCAAACACCTCCCAACACCTACTGACCCAGTGAAAATAGACTTCAACTTGAGTTTTAATGAGGGTAGAACCACATCCAAACCATAGCAGTTTCTATTGCCATGAGGGAAAAAAGCTGATGATAAATAACATAAAGTATGTAAATCAATTGAGAGTTACTGTAAAAAAAAAAAAAAAAAAGTGATGAGCTAGCCAATCAGGGAAGATTTTTTGAGATATCTGAGCAAAAATGTAATAGAACTATGTAAAAAGATAAAAATAGAAGACATAATAAGAACAAGACACTCAGATTTGTAAGCAAGAGCAAAGAGGCTGATGTAAATGAACAAATTAAGAGAATACTTGAAGATGATCGTGTGTAAATTAGAGCAAAAACCCACAGAGCTCTGCAGGTTACAATGGAGTAAGGTGTTGGGATTTTATTCTAAGATGGGGAGATGCAGAAGGGCTTTAAGCAGATATGTAAAATGTAAGACCACATTTTCACTGGCTCATTCTACCTTCCAAAAGAAGCATAAAACATTCTCAGGGTAGGCAGTAGGGGTGGTGAGTGGGGAGAAGGAAAGTCACCTGGAAAGCATACAGCTGGAAGATGGTTTAAATACTGTAGAAGGAGTATAGAAAAAAGACCATAACTTGCACTAAAGCTGTAACTATGAAAAGGCAAAGGAATCTTTGAATTCTGTATGTATTTGGAGAATAGGTTTTAGCAAACATGGGCTGTGAACAGAAAGGAGCAATCAAAAATGACATTGAGATTTGTAGATCTGATTAATTGGTGGAATATAACTGCCATTTACTATGTTTAACACTTGGGGAGGAGCAGATGTGATGTTTGGGATGAATCAAGAGCCAGCTTTGAGATGTCTTAAATTTCAATTATCTATATGCCATTCTAGCGGATTTGAGAAACAGAACTACAGCAATCTTTCAGTAGGCATCTTGTGAATAAACACCTAAGTGCTTGAAATAGCCACACGTAAATACATCAACATGGGTGATTTTCAGCATCATTCCATTAATTCTGAAAACAAAGACCTCGAAAAGGATTGCATACGTTCAGTGAAAAGAGTCTTCACGTTTTGAGACATAAGAGGCAAATGTTATATAGTTGAAGCCACACATCACTTTTTATTTTTAGACAATATTTTGCTTTTTACTTGGAAATAATTTTGGTCCTACAAAAAGGTTGCAAAATAATATAAAGAATTATCTTATATCTTTGATGTTACTTGCCTAAATGTGAACATTCTACAGAACTACAACTTAATTGTCAAAATTAGAAAACAAAAAGGAATGCACTACCACTGATACTGGACAGGTGGCGCCCCAGCCAGCTCCGGGAGCTGAGGGGCGGACCTGCTGTCTCCACCTTGGCGATGTTGGTGTAGTGGCAGGGCAGAGGAACAGGTGGGCTGGAGGGTAGGCAGGGGGGCCCTGCAGAGAGCTTCAGTGGTTGGAGTGGCCAGACAAACTTCTGGGAGACACCAGCACCTTGGGTTTCACTCCACTTGGTTGAACAGGGAACCCCACTATTAAAAAATTTTAAATACTCCACCAATGTCCATAGTTTGTACATTGTTTTTAGTTATCATATTTCCTAGACTACATTTACCTAAGATAATTATTTAGCCTTTCTCTATCAAGACAGACACTGACCATTAATTTTATATATTGTCACTAAATTTGGATTTGTCTGATCAATCCTCACAATAAAATTTACATGTATATAGCAAAGAAGATATTGCTTGATTACAGAGAATCTTATTTGATTTTAATTCTTATTTGGAGAATCTGAACCCTCATCTATATTCTAAAAGACCAAAACATACAAATAGAATAATTTCACTCTCCACACTTCTTATTTCTTCCGAGTCATTTTTGTATCTCTGTTTCCAGACCCATTCCCAACTTCCCTTGCAAAAAATATTAATTAGTTTCTAATGTTGTGCTCCCTATTGCCAAAAATTGTAGATACATAATACATTTTCTTTATCCTCCTTTACTCCTATATGAAAGATAGCTTGCTATAGATAACACTTTTCCTCTTTGTTTCCGTCACTTAATTCCATGATAATATATTTTGAATGTCACTATCCATCTGTCCATTCTTTTTTACTTTTAGTTATTTATACGTTTATTTTTTCAATACAGTTTCTTACTCTGTCATCTATGCTGGAGAGTAGTATTGTGATCATAGCTCACTGTTGCCTTCAATTCCTGGGCTCAAGTGATCCTCCCAGCTCATTCTCCCTACAGATGCACAACCACTGTGCCTGACTAATATTTCAATATTTGTGTAGAGACAGGTCTTTCTATGTTGCCTAGGCTGGTCTTGAACTCTTGGCTTCAAGTGATCCTCCCATCTGGGCCTCCCAAAGTGCTGGGGTTACAGGGATGACATATCCAGCATATCCAGACTAGTCCTATTTTTAATTTTTGCCATATATTCCATTTTGTGGAGGTCCAGTTACTACAATTGATTCATCCACTTTCCTTTGTAGGGCATTTAGATTATTTCTGGTATTTTTACAAGTGCATATAATGCTTCAGTAAGTATCACTTTGCTCTTTCATCCTGTCGAATATGTATCTTCCTAGAAGTACCTTAGCTGAATCAAAAGTTTGTTAGACATTATAAAATTGTAAAATTCTCAAAGAGGATTTGTTTCAGTTTATTTTTTAATTTGCATTTCTCATTTTTAAATAAAAGTTGTTTAACAAAAGGATTTTTAGTCTCTAAATGAAGGTGCCTTTTTTCTGTTTATAATGTTATATCTGATTATTAGTGCTATGATGTTATTATCGGGTAGTGTTTTTAATGTTCCAATTTACAGAATTTATTGATGTTTTCACTGTGACTTAATCTATGACTGATTTTTGTAAATGTTGCATGTGTACTTAAAAGCAAAGTGTGTTCTCATCATAAGGTACACACACACATCTGTAATCTCTAGAAAATCTACAATATTGAATATATTTATACCTTAGATATCTGTGATAAGTAAACATCAATTATATTAGTCCCACTAAAAATCTTTTACATAGAATTATGTATTGAATTTACAACAATTATTTTGTTTCTTCACATGTTTTCTTATACAACCTATGGCTTTTCTTCATAAAGATTGTAGCCTTGAGGGCTTTTTTTTTTAATGTGCAGTTACTGGAGTGTATTGTTTGTGGGTTTTGTTTGTTTTTACTTTTAGTATTAAAATTTTATTTGATTTGTCATGTTTAATGTTTCTGATTTAATTTTTACCAATCTGATGGCAAGATTATTGAAAATTTGTATTTAAAAATTATTTGATTTGTTTGGTAGGCTCTTGTCCATTTCTTGAGTCACATTATTTTAGATTTATATCTGGTATATAGTATACAACTGTGTCCAGCTCTGTGAGCCATATTAAAATAATTTTTCTTTTACTGAGTTTAGCTATTCATATTTATTTTTGTAACTGACATATTTTCCCTTAAACTCTACAATGCCATTTTATAATCATGTGCATTATGTTATAGCTATTATGTATTATTTCCTACTCAATGTGCATTTTTTTGCTCTTTTATTTGAAATTAGGTTTGGGTACATAATAATGTTTGTTCTATTGATGAGTTTTGTTCAAAGCCTTTCATTCTTGTTTTGTAACTTAACTTTTCACTATGTCAATTACTTCTTTAAAATTTAATTTGAAACTTTATTCTAAAAATTATATTGAGGTTGCAGGTAACTCTTTGAAATACTTAGATAAATCTCTAAAACAGGATGCTTAAATAAAGAAGGAAAACAAAGAAGTGTAGAAACTATGTTGATATACTTGGAAGAATTTATAGCATAAATAAAACTAGTGTTGAAAGAAATGAGACTATTAGTTTCTTTGAGCAGAGTTTTTACAGGGATGGACACAGGGATGGACACAGGATGTCCACACTATCTGTTTCTAGATAGTGTGGACATTTCACAGGTCTATGATTTTGTTAAAACTAATTAAATAATACACTAGATTTGTTCATTACACTATATGAAAATTTACCTCAATTAACACATGTGTGCATGTGTGTGTGTGTAGAATTTTAAGTTATACTAAATTTTGAGCTATAAAAATCTGTGCATCATTTTAGAATAGATAGTATAGGCCAATCAAGATTATATTATAACAGACCAAATATTATCTATATATTATATAAAAATTTATCTAATATATATTGGCTTGTGTATTCTCTTTTGTGAAAGTTTCAAAAATACATACTGAGAGTGTTTTAAAATGGCAAAGATATATAACTGTATAAACTAATTTAAATGTTTTAAAGTATCTTCAATTATATATTAATACCATTTTAAGCCATCATAAATTCAGCAAAATCATAAAGAAAAGTTATGCTAAATCTTTATGCAAAAGGGCATATGCAGTTATTCTTTGCTAATCAAAAGAAATGTCTTCCTAGTCCCAAGATAATATACTCCAAACATTCTACAAAAAGTGTTTTTGGCAATTCTTTAGAATAGAACCATTCAATTTGTTTTAATTAAGATTTCTAAAATTAATTTTTAAATTTTTAATTCCTGGACTATGGCATCCTGAGAAATAATAATTACCTGTCCAATTGCAAAGGTGAAGTGCACTATTATATTCACCTGGCGTCCTTTACTCTTGCTTCTATATCATCACTCACTTGAACAATATTATTAAATTCTGAAGGTGATTATATGGGTTCCTTTGTGAAAAGGGACAAGGAGAATTTCAGACAGCTAAAAATAATGCTCTATTTGGATTTAAGTAAAATACTTCTACCTATCATCCCCCGTGAAGAATATATACTAAACATTAGAATTAAAACGTTCATTTCTTTACACATGCTGGTGAAAACTAAATATCAGTTTGGTGACAGTTGAAATTTTAAATATTACCCTTGAAATAACATTTTTAATATTGTGCCTTCTCACTCACTAAATGAAAAACCTTTAAAGCAATTTCGATCATTAATTATGAGTAGAGGAACAACAATTTTCTCTCTTTTATTTTATGGCATTTCCCAAAATAAGATACGATATGAAAAAAATTTTACTAACACACTGTGTAATCTGATGAAAAATTGACGCAATGAAACTAATTTTTACATGCAATTAACAGAATCAGACCTTAAGGGTGATGTTTAGGAGAATATATATTAGTAATTGTAAGATAAAATGTAAATATCAGTTTTACTATTGATCATAATTTCACCCCGCATAAATTTAATATGTTAATTAAATACTCCTACAGAATTAACTTGACAAATTCAATACAATTTACATAATATTGAGCTGCTTTGAATTATGGCATCTATAGTAAATGCATTATATGGCTGAGGTTAAATCTTATAAACAAATATTAGCTCCATAGAGTTTTTTGTCTCACACTGTTTTAGGCAAAATTACTATCTTCTGTTTTGTGCCCTAAGCTTAAAAATAATAGTCCCTGCATTTTGTTGGTAGCCCGATAGGAGCTAGTGAATGCCAGTGTGGAGGCATGGGTTTGTTCAGCATCAGCTACAAGTTTCCAGTATGGGAAGTTTTCTAGCACTGATCCTGGTTCAACAATTCTGATGGACACAAGCCCAAGATGGAGTCCCATGGGCACTGCCTCCTTGATGTGGTCCAGCAGTATACTCTTACCACATCCCTTCTAATTACCTCTGCCAACATAGTTACAAACCCACCAGGCTTCACACACATATGTATGTTTCTTCTGCTACTGTATTTGCCATCATTCTTAAAAATATGTATTATTTCTTAGCAGCAAGCACATTGTCAGGAGAAATATTGGCTCATTTTTAAGTAGACTTTGTCCACGGCGTAAAGGGATGCACTAAGGTTCAGTGATATTTATTTTCTTCAGATTTATTTATTTGTCCACTGGCCTACTCCACCTCAAATATCCTTCTCCCACCATCCACCTTTCCATGAAGCAGAATATTTGTCACTCTATCTATTTACTGTCTCTGATACTCAGTTGCAAAAATATATGAAGTCTCACATCTCAAAAAGGCAGACTGCAGCTACTTGGGAGGCTGAGGCAAGAGAATCACTTAAGCCCAGGAGTTGGAGGTTGCTGTGAGCTTTGTGAGGCCACGGCACTCTACCGAGGGCCATAAAGTGAAACTCTGTCTCTACAAAAAAAAAAAAAAAAAGGCAGACTGACTACCACTAGAAAATAGAAAAAATATAATTTAGAGGAAAGAGCAAATAGAAAAATCACCTAAGATATAGAAAGGCAATGGGAAAATGAACACTGAAATTCCCGGTCTTAAAGCAGAGCCAAAGTAGATTACACAGAAGTAACCAAGGAATAAAGGATAGGAGAGCTCTTACACTTCTTTTGACCCATCTTAAAAAGAACAAAGGAAAAAATATTTTGGGGAAAGTACCTGACAAAGAATTTCTTCATCAAAGATTAGGACTAATTATGTTTAAAAATTATCACTAACTATAGATTAAAATAATTTGCTAGGCATCAAATACTTTATAATTTCATATTAGGGAGAGCTAAAAATCTAAATATCTAAACCAAGTAGCTTAGTAGTTATAGTATATTTAGTAGTTTATAGTTTGACATCTAATGAAATAAAACAGAATTTACCTATGGAAAGACTTTAGAAAGAATGGGACCTTTGATGTAACAAATGTCTGCTTCTTCCATTATTAGCCAGGGCCTCCCTTCATTATCTTGGTCTGTAAGCAAAGTGATGGGAGCTCAATTCAGAGGAAGGGAATATTATGAAGCAACATCTTCATTTTTAGAAAGTAGGATGGTAAATACAGGAAATATTATTTTTAATTCTTATCAAACAGGAAAATTGTGTTATATAGAAAAATGTGTTTTTTACTATTATGTTCCCCTGACAGTCATGTAAGCTATTTGTCTTCAGTAAGTGAAAATTCAGTCATATTTTCTAGGAAAATTACAACCCAGTTTGTAAATTTACTTAGACATTTTTTTAATGGACATAGGACTTAAGATCAACATGTCTATGGATAAACTATCACCTTTATTGTGCTTGTAAATATAGGAGTTACAGTAGTGGCAGGAAAAAGTAGAGGGATGTGAACCCACTTGAGAGAGAATGAGATGTTCCCAAATGTATACTTTAAGATGCTCAGCATAAAATTATTGGTAACAAAGGCAAAAAAAAAAAAAAAAAAAAAAACATCTAGGGAGCTGTCCTTATTAAAAAACAGTAACCACTATACTAACCAAGTAGTGTATGAAAAGTGATACAGGCAAATAGTGATGTTATTTGGGGAGCTTCTTGTGAATCCAATAGCTCAAACCCCTAAGAGAATAAGTCAAATCAATTATTTATGACACTTTCTGTAAAATCAGACTTTAAAATTTTTCTCTAGATTTAGATGATTCAAAAACACTTTAGATAATATATTTTTCGTGTTGAATCTAATTCTTGCCTGTGTGCATACACACATACATAACCGCACTTACAGAAAATAATCTTACAGAAAATAATACCACTTGAAAGGAAACCTTAAATAAATTTTTGAGACAAATGGAACATTAGCAGAATATGGAAAAGTACATTTTAATATCATCCATGATTTAGTCTCAGGAGAAAGGTATTTTAACTTTATCAATAAAGACTGCATATTATATCTAATTCCAATATATCCTTTAGGTTTTGAAAATAAGTACTATAAAATTGTGATCCATTATGGGAGAGACCTACTAAAATCTGGACCTACCCCCCAAACTAGGGTGCCAAGGCTTTCTCTTGCAAGGCATAAAACTGTATAAAACTGTAAATATCCTTTGCATGCAACTCTGAACTCCCAGCCCTCCCTGGGCAGCAATACAACCAGAAATAAAACTGAGTGGAACTGTATGAGCTTGCTGCCAGTGGCTCTGGGCTCCCAGCTCTCCACCCCCCCCCCCACTCTGAGATCTGGAGACCTGAGCGCCGGCAGTGCCAGGCAAAAAACTGAGTGGAACTGAGTGCTTGCTACCAGTGGCTCTGGGCTCCCAGCACTCCCTCCCCATCCACACTCTGGGATCTGGAGGCCTGAGCAGTGGCGGTGCGCTGCCAGTGCTCCCCTCCACCCTCACTCTAAGCTCTGTAGGCCTGTCCCCCTAGGAGTCCAGATTCTTGGGGGACTTATCGGGGCATGGACAGTGCCCGACTGCGGCTGGTCAGTGCTGACTTTGGGACACGGGAGGGAGGCTGGGAGAGACTCACATCAGAGCGGCATTTCCCTGAGGTGGATGAAGCCACACCCCCTGTCTCCCTGGGCAACCAGAGGAGGCCACCCGTGAGTAAAGGATTTGCCTGAGGTGACTCACAGACCTGGGAAGCTTACAGAGCGGGGCCAACACAGAGAGCTGAGACTTTGACCCAGAGTAAGTGCTTCACTGGGGTCAAACAGAAACCAGCTGAATAAAAGACAGAACCACTTAGCCCCACCACACCAGATAGGGCCCCAGTCTCTCAGGCCACAATGCTGTACGTGCCCTCAACAAAGCCCCAGGGGAAAAATCAAAGGGACTAAAACAACCATGGGGCGGAATCAGTGGAAAAACTCTGGTAACATGAATAACCAGAATAGATCAACCCCCCCAAGGAAAGATATGGCGGATGTAATTGAAGATACCATTCATAAACAACTGGCTGACGTGTTAGAAATCGAATTCAGAATTTGGATTGCAAACAAGATTATTAAAATGGAATTAGGAATCCGAGGAGAAATTCAAAAGTTGTCTCAAGAATTTAATGAATTTAAAGACATAACCACCAAGACTTAGACACACTGAAGCAAGAATTTGCAGCCCTCAAAGATATGAAAAATACAGTAGAAACCCTTAGCGACAAAATGGACCAAGGAGAAGAAAGGATTTCTGACATTGAAGATAAAGACTTTGAACACTCCCAAACTTTCAAAGAGGAAGAGAAATGGAGAGCAAAAATGGATCATTCTCTCAGAGAGCTCTGGGATAACTCGAAGAAGGCAAATATCCGACTCATAGGAACTCCTGAAACTGATGTAGTGGCCTCACTGAGCACAGAAGCCCTTCTGCATGAAATTATGAAAGAGAATATTCTAGACATGCCTAGAGAACCTAAAATTCAGATAGCAGATAGCTTCAGAACCCCAGCACGACTCAACCCCAATAAGACATCCCCCACGCATATCATAATTAACTTCGCTAAAGTTAATATGAAGGAGAAAATTCTCAAAGCAGCCAGGTGAAAGAAAGCTATTACCTTCAAAGGGAAGAACATTAGAATGACTGCAGATCTCTCTCCTGAATCTTTTCAAGCCAGAAGTGGGTGGTCATCGACTTTTAATCTCCATAACAAAATAACTTTCAACCCCAGATCTTGTATCCAGCTAAACTGAGTTTCATTTACGATGGAGAAATTAAATACATTAATGACTTTCATATGTTGAAGAAATTTGCCATAACCAAACCAGCTCTTCAGGATATTCTCAGACCTATCCTCCACAATGACCAACCCAATCCTCTACTACAAAAGTAAAATCACTCAGAAACTTCTGATCAAACTCCAACATCCACAATGGCAAAAGGATTAAAAATATCCACTGGACTTTGGAAAACTCGATACCCAAAATTTCACCAAACTTTTCAATATTCTCCATTAATGTGAATGGCTTACTGCCCTCTAAAGAGACATAGGTTAGCTGACTGGCTACAAAAACTCAGGCCAGATATTTGTTCCATACAAGAGACACATCTTAACTTAAAAGACAAATACAGTCTCAGGGTTAAAGGATGGTTATCCATATTTCAGGCAAATGGTAACCAGAAAAAAGCAGACGTTACAATTGTCTTTGCGGATACAATAGGCTTTAAACCAACAAAAGTAAGGAAGCACAAGAATGGTCACTTCATATTTGTTAAGGGTAAGACTCAATATGATGAGGTCTCAATTATTAATATCTATGCACCCAACCAGAATGCACCTCAATTTATAAGAGAAACTCTAACAGACATGAGCAACTTGATTTCTTCCAACTCCATAATAGTCGGAGATTTCAACACTCCTTTGGCAGTGATGGATCGATCCTCCAACAAAAAGCTAAGCAAAGAAATTTTAGATTTAAATCTAACCATCCAGCATTTAGATTTAGCAGACATCTACAGAACATTTCATCCCAACAAAACTGAATACACATACTTCTCATCAGCCCACGGAACTTACTCCAAAATTGATCATATCTTAGGTCACAAGTCTAAACTCAGTAAATTTAAAGGAATAGAAATTATTCCATGCTTCTTCTAGGACCACCATGGAATAAAACTTGAGCTGAGTAACAACAGGAATCTGGATACTCATACAAAAACATGGAAGTTAAATAACCTTATGCTGAATGATAGCTGGGTCAGAGATGAGATCAAGAAGGAAATTGCCAAATTTTTGGAACAAAATGACAATGAAGACACGAACTATCAGAAGCTCTGGGACACCGCAAAGGCAGTTCTAAGAGGGAAATTTATAGCACTGCAAGTCTTCCTTAGGAGAACGGAAAGAGAGGAAGTTAGCAACTTTATGGGACATCTCAAGCAACTGGAAATGGAAGAACATTCCAACCCCAAACCCAGTAGAAGGAAAGAAATAACCAAAATCAGAGCAGAACTAAATGAAATTGAAAACAAAAGAATAATACAACAGATCAATAAATCAAAAAGCTGTTTTTTTGAAAAGGTCAACAAAATAGATAAACCTGTGGCCAACCTAATCAGTAAAAAAAAAGAGTAAAATCTCTACCTCATCAATCAGAAATGACAAAGATGAAATAACAACAGACTCCTCAGAAATCCAAAAAATCCTTAAAGAATATTACAAGAAACTTTACTCCCAGAAATATGAAAATCTGAAGGAAATGGACCAATACTTGGAAGCATGTCACCTTCCAAGACTTAACCAGAATCAAGTGGAAATGTTGAACAGGCCCATATCAAGTTTAGAAATAACATCAACCATACAAAACCTTCCCAAAAAGAAAAGCCCAGGATCAGGTGGTTTTACGTCAGAATTCTACCAAACCTTTAAAGAGGAATTAGTACCTATATTACTCAACCTGTTCCAAAAGGTAGAAAAAGAAGGAAGACTACCCAACACGTTCTATGAAGCAAACATCACCCTGATCCCCAAACCAGGAAAAGAGCCAACAAGAAAAGAAAATTATAGACTAATATCACTAACGAATATAGATGCAAAAATATTCAACAAGATCCTATCAAACAGAATCCAGCAAAATATCAAACAAATTATACATCATGACCAAGTCGGCTTTATCCCAGGGTCTCAAGGCTGGTTCAATATACGTAAATCCATAAATGTAATTTAGCACATAAACAAATTAAAAAACAAATACCATATGATTCTCTCAATCGATGCAGAAAAAGCTTTTGATAACATCCAACATTCCTTCATTATCAGAACACTTAAGAAAATTGGTATAGAAGGGACATTTCTTAAACTGATAGAGACCATCTACAGCAAACCCACAGCCAATATCATATTGAATGGAGTTAAATTGGAATCATTTCCACTCAGATCAGGAACCAGTCAAGGCTGCCCATTGTCTCCATTGCTTTTTAACATTGTAATGGAAGTGTTAGCCACTGCAATTAGGGAAGAAAAGGCGATCAAGGGTATCCACATAGGGTCAGAAGAGATCAAACTTTCGCTCTTCGCAGATGATATGATTGTATATCTGGAAAACACTAGGGACTCTACTACAAAACTCTTAGAAGTGATCAAGGAATACAGCAGCGTCTCAGGTTACAAAATCAACATTCATAAATCGGTGGCCTTTATATATACCAACAACAGTCAAGTTAAAAAAACAATTAAGGACTCTATCCCATTCACAGTACTGCCAAAGAAGATGAAATACTTAGGAGTTTATCTAACAAAGGATGTGAAAAATCTCTATAAAGAAAACTATGAAACTCTAAGAAAAGAGATAGCTGAGAATGTTAACAAATGGAGAAATATACCGTGCTTATGGCTGGGAAGAAACAAAATTGTTAAATGTCCATACTACCCAAAGCAATATATAATTTCAACGTATCCCCATTAAAGCTCCACTGTCATACTTTAAAGATCTTGAAAAAACAATACTTCATTTTATATGGAATCAGAAAAAACCTCAAATAGCCAAGACATTACTCAAAAATAAAAACAAAGCAGGAGGAATCATGCTAGCAGACCTCAGACTATACTACAAATCGATAGTGATCAAAACAGCATGGTGCTGTCACAAAAACAGAGATGTAGATGTCTGGAATAGAATAGAGAACCAAGAGATGAATCCAGCTGCTTACCGTTATTTAATCTTTGACAAGCCAATTAAAAACATTCAATGGGGAAAAGATTCCCTATTTTTTTTTTTTTTTTTTTTTGTAGAGACAGAGTCTCACAGTACCGCCCTCGGGTAGAGTGCCGTGGTGTCACACGGCTCACAGCAACCTCTAACTCTTGGGCTTACGCGATTCTCTTGCCTCAGCCTCCCGAGCAGCTGGGACTACAGGCGCCCGCCACAACGCCCGGCTATTTTTCTGTTGCAGTTTGGCCGGGGCTGGGTCCGAACCCGCCACCCTCGGCATATGAGGCCGGCGCCCTACTCACTGAGCCACAGGATTCCCTATTTAATAAATGGTGCTGGGTGAACTGCATGGCAACCTGTAGAAGACTGAAAGTGGACTCACACCTTTCACCATTAACCAAGATAGACTCTCACTAGATTAAAGATTTAAACCTAAGACATGAAACTAGAAATACTAGAAGAGAGTGCAGGGAAAACCCTTGAAGAAATTGGATTGGGGAAGTTTTTTATGAGAAGGACCCCCCGGGCAATTGAAGCTGCTTCAAAAATACACCATTGGGACTTGATCAAACTAAAAAGCTTCCGCACAGCCAAGAGCACAGCAAGTAAAGCAAGCAAACAGCCTTCAGAATGGGAGAAGATATTTGCAGGTTATGTCTCCAACAAAGGTTTAATAACCAAAATCCACAGAGAACTCAAACGCATTAGCAAGAAAAGAACAAGGGATCCCATCGCAGGCTGGGCAAGGGACTTGAAGAGAAATTTCTCTGAAGAAGACAGGCGCGCGGCCTTCAGACATGAAAAAATGCTCATCATCTTTAATCATCAGAGAAATGCAAATCAAAACTACTTTGAGATATCATCTAACTCCAGTGAAACTAGCCTATACCACAAATCCCAAGACCAGAGATGTTGACGTGGATGTGGAGAAAAGGGAACACTTTTGCACTGCTGTTAGGATTGCAAATTAATACATTCCTTTTGGAAAGATATATGGAGAATACTTAGAGATCTAAAAATAGACCTGCCATTCAGTCCTGTAATTCTTCTGCTGGGCATATACCCAGAAGACCAAAAATCAAATCGTAATAAAGATATTTGTACCAGAATGTTTATTGCAGCCCTATTCATAATTGCTAAGTCATGAAATAAGCCCAAATGCCCATGGATCCACGAATGGATTAATAAATTGTGGTATATGTACACCATGGAATACTATGCAGCCTTAAAGAAAGATGGAGACCTTACCTCTTTCATGTTTACATGGATGGAGCTGGAACATATTCTTCTTAGTAAAGTGTCTTAAGAATGGAAGAAAAAGTACCCATGTACTCACCCTTACTATGAAACTAATTTAGGACCTTCACATGAAAGCTATAACCCAGTTACAACCTAAGAATAGGGGGAAGGGGGAAAGGAAGGGGAGGGAGGGGGGAGGGAGGTGGAGGGAGGGGGATTGATGGGATTACACCTGCAGTGCATTTTACAAGGATATTATGAATCTTAGTAAATGTGGAATGTAAAGGTCTTAGCAAAATGACTAAGAAAATGCCAGGAAGGCTATGTTCACTAGTGTGATGAAAATGTGTCAAACGGTCTATGAACCAAGTGTATGGTGCCTCATGATCATACTAATGTACACAGCTATGATTTAACAAAAAAAAAAAAAAAAAGATAGCATCGAGGAAATAAAAGATGATTTAAAAAAAAAATTGTGATCCATTGTGTCTAAGAGTGAGTCTTGAGAAAGTGTGTATATGGGGGGGGTGTATTTAAATTCTTAATTTGATTCTGATAATCTGCTTTAATGACTAATGACTAATTCATTCATTAATTCAATTTTTAAAAAATCATGCCAGGAACTGAATGAGAAGTGAACAAGAACTTGACAAGAACTGAACCTATAGCTTCAACTTAACTTAATTATTGATTGAGACCTGAGGATACCTACATCAACATGATTTAACTGTTTGTTATGCAAAATTATTCTCTCATAAAATATGACTAAAATTAAAAACATCCAACACATAATTTCACTGCTTGCTTCAGAAAACTTTTCTTACTCACTGTATTGGTTTCCTAGGGCTACTACAACATACTAGCACAAACTGAGCTGCCTAAAACAACAGAAATTCATTCTAAAACAGTTCTGCTGAGTAGCTGTCTAAAATAAAGGTATGTGCAGAACTATACTCTCCTGAGGATCTTGGGGAAGAACCTTCCTTGTCTTTTATTAGCTTCTGGTGGTGGTTTCTATCACTCTTCGGTGCTCTTTGGCCTCTAGACACAATGTCTGCCTCAATCACATGATGATTCTCTCTAACCATGCTGGGGAGGTAAGGTCCTATGCACTCTGGTTTCATCTTGTTGAGCTCTAAAATGTTGAATTATTTTATCTTCTGTAGATAAGAAACCCTCTTTTAGGGGTGGCATCTGTGGCTCAAAGGAGTAGGGCACTGGCCCCATATCCCAGAGGTGGCGGGTTCAAACCCGGCCCCAGTCAAAAACTGCAAGAAACCCTCTTTTGTGAGTCCTTTGATTACTCAATTAAACTTAAAAAGTCTCATCCTTAGTGGAAATTTGCTCTGTTGTTAGTGACCTACTACTATTTTTATCTGTCTCTTAACCACTCTGTGTTTTGAGCCTATAGAAGGTCTATAACGGCAGAGCACAAGTGAGAGTCTTGCACACATACCTCCTAGGCTGTCCTTGATGGTGACAATTTCAGACGGCCTTCTCACACTGACTTCCTTAGAGCCAAAATTATGCATTAGAATCACCTCATATTCTTCTACATGTCTGCAAAGCCTGATTCTAGGAGAGATGTCTTCCCTAAATAATCTGTTTTTGGGGGGCTTAATATTTTGGGGATCTGAAATTATAAATAATCAATCATTAGTTTGCAGCCAAGACACAAAGGTAAAATACATAAAAAAACCACTAATAGATTTTGACAAATGCATTTCAGGCTAAGTCTCCACCACCTCTGCCGAATTCATACTATCATAAACAATATATATAATTTTTTGTTGGTTTTAGTAAATAGGGCGATTTTATCATAATTTGGAATTACAGTGATCATGCTCAGAAATTTTTTTTATAAATAAAATGGTTTGATTTGTGCCACAGAAATTAAAGAGCAATATTCCAAGCTGCCAGTGACTTGCATTATTTTTGTTGTTACTAGGAATACTCCAAAAGGAACTCAAATTCTAAAATTATTTCTTTTAAAAAACACTTTGAAATACCCTAAAAATACCTCAAACCACAATTTGAACCTGTTTTTATTCTTTTTTTATAACTACTTCCTCTTTCCACTCTCTTTTATTTTTCTTCATTCCTATCTCTTCTTTTTTACTGCTTAATTTTCTCTCTGATCTAACAGAAATCTCCAAAATTCAATGGCTTTTAAAAGCATTTATTACTTATTTTCAATTAACAAATAACTTGTATATGTCTATTTTGTACAACATATTGTTTATATATATATACACACACACACATTGTGGAATGGCTACATTTAGCTAATTGTATATGTATTACTTCAGATAATTATGTCATCTTTTTTTCTTGTGGTGAGAACACGTAATCATTCTACTCTATTACCAATTTCAGCATACAATACATTGTTAGTACCCGTAGTCACCATGTTATGCAGTGCATATCTTGAACTTATTTCTCCTATCTAACTAAAATTGTTTGTGTTCAACTTCTGCCCTAGTGCCTGGTATCTGCCATTCTACTTTCTACTTTTATGAATTCAAATTTTTTAGATATCTGCACTTCCATGTTCATTGCAGTATAACGCCAAGTAGCCTTGAAGTTAAACTTAAAAGCAGGGTCAGAAATTTATGATTGATTTTTTTTAAGCCTCGGATCAGCCTAAACCAATCATTGTTCAAGATTTTATGAAAACTATACATGATAAGAAGGAATTCAAAGAGAAAGACTCAATTTGTAAAAGAGGTCACCAAAACACAGAATAATGACATTTTGCCATTGCTTTGTAAAAACATGACACGAGATGGACATTACTTCTAAGGCTGTTGGAAGATGTATGGAAAATGTAGTAAAAATATAAACACTACTATTCTTTCCCCTTCCCAAAGTGAAACTTTTGCAAATCACTTGTCAGGAATGTGGCATTATTTCAAGCAACTGCTGTGTAATCTTTGCAGTTACTAACATTTTAAGTAAAAAATTAAAATAAAAGAATAGCTGTTTTATTAAACAGACTGGTGATAAATTAGAAAATTTTTCTCCAGATGGCCTGGTATTTAGAAATTGTGTGGGGTGCTATGTTAGATATTTGCTTCAGTCATGAAGTTTTAATATTATTGTGCAGACACAGATGAAATAATAATAACAATAATAATAACCTAACAAAAGTAACTGGAATACTGGTGTTTGCAGCTGTTTTAGCAACCAATGTGGGAAACCTGATAAATGGTTATAACAATCCAAGCAATGATGCGGATCTGAACCGAACACAGACATAAATAAGGACAATTGAATTTTCAGGTTAGGATGAGTGGAGAATCATTGTAAGTGTGACAGAAAATGAGATTACCTAAGTAAACTAAACCAATGGGGGTAAGAAGTGAAACGAACTACTTTGATATCACTATTGATCCTAGAATTCTTAACCAGAAAAAGTTAAGACTTCAAGCCAGTACTTTATTAATTTGCTTTGGAAAATTCTGGCAAACACATTATGTGGGCAAGGAATTTATTCACCTGTCCAGTTTTACATTCTTGTTAATGACTTTTTAGAACAAAATTTTTCTAGTTGCAACTCTCTTTGATATTTCTACCCTACTGGGTTCAAACGATCCTACACATTTGTCAGGACTTGACCCAGTCCTGATCAATTGCCTACGTTTGTGCACATGCCTTATAGCAGCCTCAAGCTCAGATGCAAAAATTCTGTACGTATCTTTCAACAAATTCTTGCTTTTAAGATATTACAGAGGCAATTCCTTTTGGTAATTTTCCATGTTGCAATAACTGTAGTGAATTCAATTTGCTTGGCAAAAATTTATTTTGGTGCTTTTCAATGTAAGGCAACAGCTCAAAAGAAGATTAAACTAACATACAGCATTTTACCTATTAGAAAGCTTTGACTGAAGGTATACCTTAGGGTCTCATTAAAGGAAATGAGGGAAATGTATTACTTTAAATACTATTCCAGTTTGTTTATTTGTTCATTTATTTAGAGTCAATATTTTCAATAACTCACAGCTGATTTGAAATAAAACATTTTCTATTCTCTCATTTATCAATTAACTTCTGTAACCAACTTGGCAATCAATAAAATAAGAAATTACTTCAGTTTCTTGTATTCATTCTATTATAACCAATACTAACAATAAAATGATATCCAACAAAATGCATTTTGAATTTTGTAATATTTTCACTATGGTGTCATTTTATAAGCTGTATATGAATTGCTAGGCAGGTGTAAATAACAAGTAGAGGTTAATAGATACATGCACGCATGAATGTATAGATATGCAGATATATGAATACATAGATAAAGGAACTTCCATTTATATTAAAGTTAGATTTCTAGCATCTCTGTATGTTAGGCTAAATAAGTATTAATACGTATTAACTTTCTAAAATGTCAATAATTCAAACTGTGTATTAAGTTTTGTTGCATTATATTTCAGAAATACTATATTGTTAAAAGCTTGTATGGAATAAACATTATACATCATTAAATCTATATGATAGACAATTTAACCTAGGAATCAGGAAGTTCAATCATTTTACCTTTGGTCGCACAAAAGTTAAAAGCTGAATTATAGTCAACTGAGAAGAATCAATTGTAAATATAATTTTAAGAGACATGCCCTGATAATTCCTCAAAAATCACATACATCTACTTCTTGATATGTAACAATTAAACTACTAATAAAATTGTAATGATTTGGTAAAACAAACAAACAAATAAATAAATAAAATTACTATTTCTTAAAACTTCCGCTTCTTGAATATGGTGTTTATAATAACATGAATTTTAAAGTTGTAGGTTTTTGTGTCATTTTAAACCAAATTACCACTCATGTCAATAAATATCTGTAACTGTAAACATACAGGGATTTCATCATTTAACACCACGTGTAGGAGATAAGGGTCTATAAACCTCTGAAGAAACAAAAGTAAGCATGTAAAATGTAATCTCATGCAGATTATGATAATGAACTTTTCCAGAACCCAGGTATACACAATCTTCTCAATTAACACATTCTCAGAAGTGACCACTATTTTGATATCTATCATCAATTTTTTTCTTGTTTATTCTTAAATTATAGATGCATGCTGGCCAGGATCATGCCTGTAATCTTAGCACTCTGTGAAACCAAGTCTGGAGGATTGATTGAGCTCAGGAGTTTGAGACCAGGCTGAGCAAAAGTGAGACCCCTATCTCTACTAAAAATAGAAAAATTAGCAGGACATTGTGGTGGGCACCTGTAATCCCTGCTACTCAGGCGATTGAGGCAGGAGAATTGCTTCAACCCAAGAGTTTGAGGTTGCAACAGACTGAGATTCCATCTCAAAAAATAAATAAATAAAATAAATGACATTATATAGTAAGCCTTCTTTTGTGTTTGATTTCCTTTGTTCATAATTACATTTCTGAGAACCATAAGTGCCATTGTTTTTAGCTTTAGTCTATTTTTGTTGTTATGAATTTAAATATACGTATTTATTTTAGAACTGTGTAGTTTTACACTATACACTTGATGAATATTGTGCCAAGTTTTAGGCAATTGTGAATATTTCTTTCTTGGACATCCTTATCATTGTCTTCTCTTATATGGTTGTCATATATATTTTATTAACTTGAACGTTTTACCAGTTGTCTGTTGCTGTTCTAAAAAATACTCACAAATGCACTTATTTAAAATGATGCAAACTTATGATACATTTCTGGAGGTTAGAAGTCCAAGATAGGTCTTACTGAGCTGAAGTCAAGTGTTAGTGGTGCTTCATTTTTTTTCCAGGGGGATGTAAGGAAAATTTGTTTTCTTCTTTTTGCAGTTTGGTGGCCTCCACTGGTTGGCATCATACCTTAAAGCCAGGAATTTGTCACATCTCTCTGAAACTGTAACAATCTGATAGTCATAATTTTGCCCCCCTCTTCCACTTATAAGTACTCTTGTAATTATATTTCACCTTGAACATATGCGAAAAATGTGTGTTGCCATGTAAGGGAACATACTCATTGACATTTTGGTGGGGAAGAGGCATTATTTTACTACCACAAGTTTGTATGGGAAAGCAGATTTGGCACAACACAGGATAAACATGTGGGTTATGTTAAACACATACACCCAGTTATCCAAGGAGATCATGCCAGTTGGAAATACAATGTTGTAGTTCCTTTTATAAATCCAGTCATGTGTTTTAAAAAGATTGTGTACCACAAGGGATGCAAGTTTCATTGCTGAACTCTCATGATGAACTTCACTTAGCATAATTTTAGTCAAAAATTATAGAAATGAAACTTGTGGAAATTTATTACTTTGTAAAACAGAAAACTCAACAGTGTCACCTTTACAGATGACTGGTTCAATAACTTTATTATTTTTTTTTTTTTTTGGCTGGGGCTGGGTTTGAACCCACCACCTCCGGCATATGGGACCAGCGCCCTACTCCTTGAGCCACAGGCGCTGCCCAAGGTTCAATAACTTTAGTATGTCATTTTACTTATTCTTTCTATGTATTTTTACTGAAATCTTTGGTTTTAGTTCTCCTTAAATAGTTGATGAAATTTTAATTTTCAAATATTGACTAAAAGCTATTCAAAGAAATAAAAAACACTATATTTGTTTATATTCTGGTAGCAAATGGTGCTTCAGCAAACTTTGTCACATCAGTGTCCAGAAGTGTGTCATGAATTCCCTTTTGAATCCATTTCTGTGGAAGAATAGGGTAGTTGGGTCAAATATTTATGAGCCATGTATGTGTCAAATACATATATATGTGTATATATATGCATGGCTTAAAAGATGGGGATTTTTAAAAAATATTCATTGCAAAATATTTATAAATATTCTCTGTGTGTTGGAAACCTCTTTGTAAAATTCTGTAGTAAATATTTTATAAATGAAAATACATTTAGCTACAATTTCCCATTTCCTCCCCATGTATAAGAACTTGTGAGACAACCTGTTATATTCATGGTGCTATCATATATATATATAGCTAATTGTAAACATACATATTTATTGGGAACCAGCCCCCAAAACTTCAGTGGCTTGGTGGGACGAGAAGATGAAAAAAATGAAACAAAGATACAAGAGACACAAAGAGACAGTTTAAGAGTAGCTGAGTCAGGAAGCTACAAGCCCCTCTTTCATAAGGATTCCAGCTTGTATCCCTGAATTCCAGGCTAGTCTGTATTTATTTCATACACCATACACCAGTGATTCAATCATAAATCTCATGAGGGAAAGGCAAACAATCCCATCGTGGTTCTTGCTGCACTTTCACTTTTCTAACTAAACTACTTCTCCCTTTTTTTTTTTTTTTTTTCGATACAGAGTCTCATTATGTTGCCCTTGGTAGGGCGCCATGGAGTCACAACTCACAGCAACCGCAAACACTTGGGCTTACAGGATTCTCTTGCCTCAGCCTCCCAGGTAGCTGGGATTACAGACGCTCGCCACAATGCCCAACTATTTTTTGTTGCAGTTGTCATTGTCATTTTAGCTGGCCCTGGCCAGGTTTGAACCCAGCTCCCTTGGTGTATGTGCTACAGGCTCTAAGCCACTAAACTACTTCTTTAACTAACTACATTAATTGTACAGATTTACTTGTTACTTTTATTGAGTTAAAGTATTGTGATCTTTGTACAGAGTTTGAAACAGTGAAAACAGTCCAGAAGCAGGATGTCAGAGAAGTCCACAATTAGGCCACACACACAAATTATGAAAGTAATCATTAACACTCAAAAAGCCTTATGTCCTGACGGACTGGCTCCAATATGATAGAAAAAAGAAATATTTTTATCTCATTACCTTGTCCAGACCAATTCTTTCTGTGTTCAACAAAGTGTAAACATTTTACATTGTCAACTTCCAAAATCACTCTCTGAGAGTGAGCTTTCTGCCCCACCCAAGCAGACTGCTCAGCATTGACTCTGAGGCGCGCGAGTGAGGAGAGGGCACCGGGCTGAGGGGCAGTCATGCCTCGCGGCACTTCCCTGCGGTGCGGTGCACCAACCCTCCCCGGGCATACGGGGCCCAAGACTGAATAAGACTCTGGCCTCCCCGCTGAGAGCTGAGAACCCCTACTCTCACTCGGGGTCTGAGGGCATATCCCCCAGGAGTTCGGCACCTTGGGTGATTTCTCGAGGGGAGTGCACAGTGCCTGAGCTGCGTCAGGTCAGCACTGACTCTGGGATACGTGAGCGAGGAGAGGGCACTCTGCTGAGGGGAAATCAAGCCTTGGCGGCACTTCCCTGCGGTGCAGTGCAGGAGCCCTCCCCGGACCGTAGTATTGCGTGAAACTGAATGAAACTCTAGCTTCCCCCCGCCCCACTCCCAATCTGGGTCTGGGGGCCCATACCCCAAGAGTTCTGATTCTTGGGGGATCTCTTAAGGGGTGTGAACCCAGCACAAACTGCGCCCGCTCAGTGCTGACTCTGGGGTGCGGGACAGAGGAGAAAAGGGTCGCCTGAGTGCCCACACCAGAGCAGCAGTTCCCTGGAGGTAGATCAACAGCCGTTTTTTCTTTAACGGCAGAACGCTCACTTCTGGATATTCTGAGGCCACACCCCCTGTCTCCCTGGGCAACCAGAGGCCACCGGTGACACGGCTCACAAACCCGGAAGCCTCCAGGGCGGGGCCGACCCAGAGAGGTGTTCAGACGCAATTCTCCAGCAGCAAAGACGTTTGAACTCAAAACAGCCCGTCTCCTGTAGGCGACGACAAGAACAGAGACAGAACCTCACAAAGTTGTCTGTTCTGTTCTGTTCTGTTCTGTTAGCAGCATCCATCAGGGACGGGGCTAAGCCTGAGTGAACACCTCCTTCCCATCACCTGCATCAAACACTCAAAGATGTCAGGCCCCATCTCCTCCTGCTAGATAGCGGCAGTCTGCGGGGGCCTGGCAGACTTCCTTGCAATTCAGGCAGGTGCAAACCCCTGGAGTGTCTGTTCACTGCAGGCAACTGGGTTAGCCATCTGCAGAGATACCAGTGACTGGGTCCGACGGAGGGGCAAAGTGGGGAAGGAGACGTCAACCTTCCCAGACTGCTCTGTTTGCTGGGTGGCTCCTCCTGACTCCACGCTGCACTGGGGTGAGCTGTGTCAGAGGAGTCACCAGGCCCCTGTGATCCAGTTCCCAGAGACCTCTTGAACCCTTCCACCCAAGACAAGAGCCGATTGAGACAGTTGATTCGGACCTTTTGAACTGGGCTAATAGACTGAGGACTTTTCAGGCAGTGCCCTGGGTGTGCGATTGTAGGAAGGTTTGATTCTCCTTTTCCAACTGGGGCCAGAGGTGGGCAGGTGGGGTGACTTAATTGCTGATTTTTCCACACAGCTGAGACTTCAAGCCAGAGTAGAAGTTGCAATAGGACCGAACAGAAACCAGCTGAAAACAAGACAGAACCACTTTGATCCACCACACCAGACAGGGCCCCAGTTTCTCAGGCCACAACACTGTACGGGCCCTCGATAAAACCCCAGGGGAAAAACCAAAGGGAGTAAACCATGGGGCGGAATCAGCGGAAAAACTCTGGTAACATGAATAACCAGAATAGATCAACCCCCCCAAGAAAAGATACGGCAGATGTGATTGAAGATCCCATTCATAAACAACTGGCTGAGATGTCAGAAGTCGAATTCAGAATTTGGTTTGCAGACAAGATTAATAAAATGGAATTAGGAATTCGAGGAGAAATTCAAAAACTGTCTCAAGAATTTAACGAATTTAAAGACAAAACCACCAAAGACTTAGACACACTGAAACAAGAACTTACAGCCCTCAAAGATATGAAAAATACAGTAGAATCCCTCAGTAACAGAATGGAGCAAGCAGAAGAAAGGATTTCTGACATTGAAGATAAAGTCTTCGAACGCTCCCAATCTCTCAAAGAGGAAGAGAAATGGAGAGCAAAAACGGATCACTCACTCAGAGAGCTCTCAGATAATTCGAGAAAAAACAACATAAGGGTTATAGGAATTTCAGAGAATGATGAAGTGGCTGCCAAGGGCACAGAGGCCCTTCTACATGAAATTATGAAAGAAAATTTTCCAGACATGCCTAGAGAATCTGAAATTCAGATAGCAGACAGCTTCAGAACCCCAGCACGATTCAACCCCAATAAGCCATCTCCCAGACATATCATAATTAGCTTCACTAAAGTTAACATGAAAGAGAAGATTCTCAAAGCAGCCCGGCGAAAGAAAACTATAACGTACAAAGGTAAGAATATTAGAATAACTGCAGATCTCTCTGCTGAAACTTTTCAAGCCAGAAGAGGCTGGTCATCAACTTTTAATCTCCTAAAGCAAAAAAACTTTCAACCCAGGATCTTGTATCCAGCTAAACTGAGTTTCATCTATGATGGAGAAATTAAATACTTCAATGACATTGATACGTTGAAAAAATTTGCCATAAGTAAACCAGCTCTTCAGGATGTTCTCAGACCTATCCTCCACAATGACCAACCCAATCCTATACCACAAAAGTAAACTCACTCAGAAACTTCGGATCAAACTTCAACTTCCACACTGGCAAAAGGATTAAAAATGTCCACTGGACCTTTGAAAAACTCGATACCCAAAATTCCACCAGACTTATCAATACTCTCCATCAATGTGAATGGCTTAAACTGTCCTCTAAAGAGGCATAGGTTAGCTGACTGGATACAAAAACTCAAGCCAGATATTTGTTGCATACAAGAGTCACATCTCAACTTAAAAGACAAATACAGACTCAGGGTGAAAGGATGGTCATCCATATTTCAGGCAAATGGTAATCAGAAAAAAGCAGGTGTTGCAATTTTATTTGCAGATACAGTAGGCTTTAAACCATCAAAAGTAAGGAAGGACAAGAATGGTCACTTCATATTTGTTAAGGGTAATACTCAATATGATGAGATCTCAATTATTAATATCTATGCACCCAACCAGAATGCACCTCAATTTATAAGAGAAACTCTAACAGACATGAGTAACTTGATTTCCTCCAGCTCCATAATCGTTGGAGATTTCAACACTCCCTTGGCAGTGTTGGATCGATCCTCCAGAAAGAAGCTGAGCAAAGAAATCTTAGATTTAAACCTAACCATCCAATATTTAGATTTAGCAGACATCTACAGAACATTTCATCCCAATAAAACTGAATACACATACTTCTCATCAGCCCATGGAACTTACTCCAAAATTGACCACATTTTAGGTCACAAGTCTAACCTCAGTAAATTTAAAGGAATAGAAATTATTCCATGCATCTTCTCGGACCATCATGGAATAAAACTTGAATTGAGTAACAACAGGAATCTGCATACCCATACAAAAACATGGAAGTTAAATAACCTTATGCTGAATGATAGCTGGGTCAGAGATGAGATTAAGAAAGAAATCACCAATTTTTTGGAACAAAATGACAATGAAGACACAAACTATCAGAACCTCTGGGACACTGCAAAGGCAGTTCTAAGGGGGAAATTTATAGCACTGCAAGCCTTCCTCAAGAGAACGGAAAGAGAGGAAGTTAACAACTTAATGGGACATCTCACGCAACTGGAAAAGGAAGAACATTCCAACCCCAAACCCAGTAGAAGAAAAGAAATAACCAAAATTAGAGCAGAATTAAATGAAATTGAAAACAAAAGAATAATACAACAGATCAATAAATCAAAAAGCTGGTTTTTTGAAAAGGTCAATAAAATAGATAAACCTCTGGCCAACCTAATCAGGAAAAAAAGAGTAAAATCTCTAATATCATCAATCAGAAACAACAAAGACGAAATAACCACAGACTCATCAGAAATCCAAAAAATCCTTAATGAATATTACAAGAAACTTTATTCTCAGAAGTATGAAAATCTGAAGGAAATAGACCGATACTTGGAAGCACACCACCTTCCAAGACTTAACCAGAATCAAGTGGAAATGTTGAACAGACCCATATCAAGTTCAGAAATAGCATCAACTATACAAAACCTCCCTAAAAAGAAAAGCCCGGGACCAGATGGTTTCACGTCAAAATTCTACCAAACCTTTAAAGAGGAATTAGTACCTATATTACTCAACCTGTTCCAAAATGTAGAAAAAGAAGGAAGACTACCCAACACGTTCTATGAAGCAAATATCACCCTGATCCCCAAACCAGGAAAAGACCCAACAAGAAAAGAAAATTATAGACCAATATCACTAATGAATATAGATGCAAAAATATTCAACAAGATCCTAACAAACAGAATCCAGCAACACATCAAACAAATTATACATCATGACCAAGTTGGTTTTATCCCAGGGTCTCAAGGCTGGTTCAATATACGTAAATCTATAAATGTAATTCAGCACATAAACAAATTAAAAAACAAAGACCATATGATTCTCTCAGTTGATGCAGAAAAAGCTTTTGATAATATCCAGCATCCCTTCATGATCAGAACACTCAAGAAAATTGGTCAAGAAGGGACTTTTCTTAAACTGATAGAGGCTATCTACAGCAAACCCACAGCCAATATCATATTGAATGGAGTTAAATTGGAATCATTTCCACTCAGATCAGGAACCAGTCAAGGCTGCCCATTGTCTCCATTGCTTTTCAACATTGTAATGGAAGTTTTAGCCACCGCAATTAGGGAAGAAAAGGCGATCAAGGGTATCCGTATAGGGTCAGAAGAGATCAAACTCTCGCTCTTCGCAGATGATATGATTGTGTATCTGGAAAACACTAGGGACTCTACTACAAAACTCCTAGAAGTGATCAAGGAATACAGCAGCGTCTCAGGTTACAAAATCAACATTCATAAATCGGTAGCCTTTATATACCAACAACAGTCAAATTGAAAAAACAGTTAAGAACTCTATCCCATTCACAGTAGTGCCAAAGAAGATGAAATATTTGGGAATTTACCTAACAAAAGACGTGAAAGATCTCTATAAAGAGAACTATGAAACTCTAAGAAAAGAAATAGCTGAAAATATTAACAAATGGAAAAACATACCATGCTCATGGCTAGGAAGAATCAACATTATCAAAATGTCCATACTACCCAAAGCAATATATAATTTCAACGCACTCCCTATTAAAGCTCCACTGTCATATTTTAAAGATCTTGAAAAAACATTACTTCGTTTTATATGGAATCAGAAAAAACCTCGAATAGCCAAGAAATTACTCAGAAATAAAAACAAAACAGGAGGAATCACACTACCAGACCTCAGACTTTACTACAAATCGATAGTGATCAAAACAGCATGGTATTGGCACAAAAACAGAGAAGTAGATATCTGGAATAGAATAGAGAACCAAGAGATGAATCCAGCTACTTACCGCTATTTGATTTTTGACAAGCCAATTAAAAACATTCAGTGGGGAAAAGATTCCCTATTTAACAAATGGTGCTGGGTGAACTGGCTGGCAACCTGCAGAAGACTGAAATTGGACCCACACCTTTCACCATTAACTAAGATAGACTCTCATTGGATTAAAGATTTAAACTTAAGACATGAAACTATAAAAATACTAGAGGAGAATGCAGGGAAAACCCTTGAAGAAATTGGTCTGGGTGAGTATTTCATGAGGAGAACCCCCCGGGCAATTGAAGCAGCTTCAAAAATACACTACTGGGACTTGATCAAACTAAAAAGCTTCTGCACAGCTAAGAACACAGTAAGCAGAGCAAGCAGACAGCCCTCAGAATGGGAGAAGATATTTGCAGGGTATAACTCTGACAAAGGTTTAATAACCAGAATCCACAGAGAACTCAAACGCATCAGCAAGAAAAAAACAAGGGATCCCATCGCAGGCTGGGCAAGGGATTTGAAGAGAAACTTCTCTGAAGAAGACAGGCGCACGGCCTTCAGACATATGAAAAAATGCTCATCATCTTTAATCATCAGAGAAATGCAAATCAAAACTACTTTGAGATATCATCTAACTCCAATGAGACTAGCCTATATCACAAAATCTCAAGACCAGAGATGTTGGCATGGATGCGGAGAAAAGGGAACACTTCTGCACTGCTGGTGGGAATGCAAATTAATACATTCCTTTTGGAAAGATATATGGAGAACACTCAGAGATCTAAAAATAGATCTGCCATTCAATCCTGTAATTCCTCTGCTGGGCATATACCCAGAAGACCAAAAATCACAACATAACAAAGATATTTGTACCAGAATGTTTATTGCAGCCCAATTCATAATAGCTAAGTCATGGAAAAAGCCCAAGTGCCCATCGATCCACGAATGGATTAATAAATTGTGGTATATGTATACCATGGAATACTATGCAGCCTTAAAGAAAGATGGAGACTTTACCTCTTTCATGTTTACATGGATGGAGCTGGAACATATTCTTCTTAGTAAAGTATCCCAAGAATGGAAGAAAAAGTACCCAATGTACACAGCCCTACTATGAAACTAATTTGGGACTCTCACATGAAAGCTATAACCCAGCTACAACTTAACAATAGGGGGAAGTGGGAAAGGGGGGGTAGGTAGAGGGAGGGGAATCGGTGGGATCACACCTGTGGTGCATATTACAGGGGTATTTGCGAAACTTGGTAAATGTAGAATGTAAATGTTTTGGCACAGTAACTGAGATAACGCCGGAAAGGCTATGTTAACCACTGTGATAAAAATGTGTCAAATGGTTTATGTAGTGAGTGTATGATGCCCCATAATCATATCATTGTATACAGTTATGATTTAATAAAAAAAATTAAAAAAAAAGACATTAAAAACCAAAACTAAATCCCATATATTAATAGAGTTAAAGTGATAAAAATAATAATAATAAAATACATTTTAGGGATTAACTAAAAGAGTCTCACATACTGTTAGTGGAAATGTGAGTTATTACAATAGCTATATTCTACATAGAAACCAAGACAGAGATAGCTATGAAAATTAAAGCTATAATTTCACTAAAATCTGGAAAGTTAATTCAAGGGACTCTATCCCATATAAATAAAACAAGGTATAATAAAAATATTGGTATATGACTTTTTCTTAATTATTTCTTTTTTTCTATTGCTTACTTTAAAAAAACTAAAAAATAACTGAATGGCTATTTATAGCATACAAAATATATGTTTTATATAAGCTTTATATTAAATAAATGTTTTATATAATAATTAAGATGATTTTTATAAGGTAATATTAGAAAGTATGGAAAATCAAAAATAAAACCATATTTAAAAAATTATTTGTTATATAATTCTATTTTCATACTTATAATTTTCATATTTTCAAGAAGAAAGCTATAGTTGGATTCATATGAAGTACTTACTGATAATAAGAGATATTGTGTTTGATGTATCCTTTAGAAGCATATGCACATTTTTAAAATTATATACCTGTATTAAGTGTATGCAGTATTAATGTGTATATTTGTAAATGTGTTAGTGTGTTTCAAATATATTATTATACAGTATAAAAAGGGTAGAAAATATTTTATATACAGGGTCAGACAGTAATTTTCATTGAAGCTATCCATAGTCTCAACGGAAGTGGCATCCCCTTTCTTCTCTTCTTTGTCCTTTCTACAGTATTTAATGAAAAAAAATCACTATTTTAAAATTTATTCTATTGTGATAAAAACACCTAACATAAGAGCTACCCACTTTAGAAAATTTTAAGTGCACATTACAATATTTATAACTCTAGACACAGTGCTACATAGTAGATTCACAGAATTTATTAATCTTTGGAGCTCATGGGATACACAATAATAGGCTACAGGCAAAATTTGACCCACAAGCCATAGTTCATCAACAGCTGCTGTATTCTTATTAAGCTTGCTTTTCTTCCCTCAAAACCATGTTTTATTAACTTCTCCTTTTGCTAACAATAAATTTCTATCATTTCTTATACCACTACTAACTACTCTGTAGTACATAACAGTTGCTTTATTTTAAAGCATCAATCATCAAATGTCCTATTATAATAAATATAATAAAAGGGAACACTTCGACACTGCTGGTGGGAATGCAAATTAATACATTCCTTTTGGAAAGATGTTTGGAGAACACTTAGAGATCTAAAAATAGATCTGCCATTCAATCCTATAATTCCTCTACTAGGTATATACGCAGAAGACCAAAAATCACATCATAACAAAGATATTTGTACCAGAATGTTTATTGCAGCCCAATTCATAATTGCTAAGTCAGGGAAAAAGCCCAAGTGCCCATGGATCCATGAATGGATTAATAAATTGTGGTATATGTACACCATGAAATATTATGCAGCCTTAAAGAAAGATGGAGACTTTACCACTTTCATGTCTACATGGATGGAGCTAGAACATATTCTTCTTAGTAAAGTATCTCAAGAATGGAAGAAAAAGTATCCACTGTACTCAGCCCTACTATGAAACTAATTTCTGGCTTTCACATGAAAGCTATAACCCAGTTATAACCTAAGAATATAGGGAAGGGGAGAGGGAGGGGAGGGGGGGAGGATGGGTGGGGGAGGGTGATTGGTGGGATTACACCTACGGTGCATCTTACAAGGGTACATGTGAAACTTAGTAAGTGTAGAATATAAATGTCTTAACACAATAACTAAGAAAATGCCAGGAAGGCATGTTAACCAGTGTGATGAAAATGTGTTAAGTCTATAAAACCAGTGCATGGTGCCCCATGATCACATTAATGTACACAGCTGTGATTTAAGAATAAAAAAAAAAATTGAGAAAAAATAATTATTCCCCCCAAAAATAAATAAATAAATATAATACTTCATTGAAGATATTTTATACTTTCTACAGATTTTTTTTAAATGAAGATCACAGATAAATTAAATATACATATATTTCTTGTATTTAGCTCTCTTTTCTCTGCCCCTTCAGATCCTTAATTTTCCTTCTACCTTGACCTCAGCTGTTTAAGGGGAAAAAATATACTATGGAATATTAGGGAGGAGAGAGACCAAACTTTTATGATTCTGTTGACTATAAACATTCAAGTAATCATTCTGCTTAGATTCACAGGGAGAGTAAGTGACTGAATTCAGCTAATACATTTAGGTGTGTGAGAAGGCAGGTAACACGATTTTGTGCGTGAATGTTAGATACATACCTGTGAAGAGTATAAGAAGTCACTCTACTTGCAACCAAACAAGTAGCCTGCCACAGATCATATGGCTGGATAGCTAGATAGATATAGATATCTAATATTACAGTACATACTGTTAAAATACATATACACAAAAACTCAAGACCTCTGGATCAGGGAGTATTTTTTTCCCACAGGAGAAAAATCTTGTTTCTATTTTATGCCCTCATGCTCCAAGAAGCAGGTGATTAGATTTAGTTGTGCCTGTGAATGGAGGGGTTTACAATGCACTGAGGGAACCACAAAATTATGAAGGTTTTATGAGCAAATGTTTGTATAACCCTTTGTAAGGTAACAAAATATTTTCTGGGGAGATGTCACTAAATCTCTCCAGGTGTCCCTATCTTCATTTTCTAAAAATTTATTTTTCCATTCATTCACCCTTCAACTCAATGCCAGTTCTCTTTACATAGAAAGGCCTAATGAAGCAGAAACATGAAAATATTCAAAGATCATTGAAAGCAGAAAATGGAAATCTGTGAGTCAATCAAATGTAATGATTTTCTTGCTTCTACATTTGAATATATGTCAGAAATTGGTGTGTCATATGCTTGGACCTCCCACCCCATTTCTGCCTGAGAAGATTATGAAAACACTGACAGAATTGCAGGTAGAGAGATGCTATAGAGACAGACTCTCCTGCCTTTTGCCACTAGTCGATGGATCCGGATTTAGCATCAATGCTTCTCCTCTGTGAATGTTCAAGACTTTTACTACACGGATGATGTATTATTGGTTGATCCATCAGAAGCTTCATTCTCAAAGGCCTTAACTGTATTGCAAGCACATTTTTATAACACGGATTATAACATATTCATAGCACTGCAATCTAAAGAGTTGAGATGATGTGAATGGATTCCCAGTGATGACTTCCTTTGATATTCAAGGAAAATATTTTGCCCTTTGGCTCCACCATCCAAAAGGAGTCCAAGCAACCTATTGGATAATTTAAATTTTGAAGATAGTGTACACCTACATATTTTAAAGAGATATCTTTTAGGGTTTTGTACTTAATGGTCTCTCTAACTTGGCTATAAAGTGTGCTGCTGTTAAAGGGTAACAGCTTGTTGAGTTTTTTCCTGAAACAATGTTTGCACTTTAGAGGCATTTTTATTTTTAACTCTCTGATCTGAAATTCTCATTTGAGGATGGTAAATTCAGTTTCAGTGATCAAAAGTATAGGAGAATCCAAACATCTTTGCTTGCAAATATAAATGGTACAGCCTGCTTGACCCCCAGCAACGTCTTGGCTTTACATGAAAAGCAGACAAGTATCTCACTGGGGAAAATTTTACCTCCAGTGAACTGCATAGAGAAAAGCTACTAGGTATATTGGATCCAAATTCTGTGGCCTAAATGCCTGAGGCATGTCCCATGCATGCCTAAGCTGAAATCCAATTTCCACTGATGTTGCTTCAGTTATACATGTGGGCTATTTGGCCTGGTGGACATAGGTCAAACTCTGCAACTTTTGCTCATGGGTTAGCTTTTTGGACTGCCATTTGGAAAACTATAGACTGCATCATTAAATATAATAATACTATCTAAAATCTAATGAAACATTATAGCTACTAACAGAAGTACCATTTAGATACTCATGACAAGTGCTGATTTACAGATGCATTTTACTAAACTCAAGTACTAAAAGAGATAACTAAATTTCCGAGGCAGAAGTAACCTCTGTGTGCTATATTTGTGACCCCTGCAAAAAAGCTGACCAGTATATCTCATGATAGAGAGGCCACATAACAAGGATCATTTCACCTCCCACTACTGGATGATTGACTATATGGGACCTTACAACTCCTTGGGGGACAAATAGTAGAACTTTATCATGGGCTGTGTGTGTGTGCATGTGTGTTTGTGTGTGTGTGTGTGAGAGAGAGAGAGAGAAAGAGAGAGGGAAAGAGAGAGAGAAAGAGAGATTGATTCGTAACAAGGAAGAAATGCTCATAACAATTATACTCCTTTATCTACAGTTGCTCAGATGATTGCAATTGGTACTTATACTTACCTGATTCCACTACCCATTATATTATACTTTTCCTGTGCCTTTGCTAATTACATAAGTTGGTCATGGCTTTTAACCTGATGGGTTGATCTAAGACTTCATTTATGAATGGTCTTTCCTTTAGTAGTTTTGGCTGCATTGGGTTTGGGTAGATTTTTTTTTGTTGTTGGCTTTAATCACAAAACATGGCAAATACAAAGAGTCACAATAAGGGGTCATTGATCTTTCAGGCATACCCTTCTTTGCTTCCTTGTGGAAGAGTAGTTCAATTTCCCCTTGGTAGGCAGAGTCATTCAGCCCAGCCAACATTATAATGCTCCTCTATGTTTATTGATTCATAGGCATGGGGATCCTAAAGTGAACCTAAAGAGCCTAAAGTGGCTCTTTAGAGTCATTGATATATCTCCTAGTAGAAGCATTTCTCCCAATGAAACTAATACCTCTAGTCCAACAGAGAATAAAATCCAAAGAAAATGAAGCAAAAAGTTTACTAGCGAGTCATTTGGAGTAGTAGAGAACGGTGACACTTCCATTTCTACCCTTTGATTTCTTGACCCATTAATCCTGACTATTGGAAACACATAAACATATATTGCACACTGGTTCAGAGCATATACCACCTGCTGGAAAACTTTATTTCAGCTCCACAATGTATTGCCACATAGCTGGTTCTGTGATTAAGTCTCCAAGAGCCCATTTCACTGATCTATTAAGCCATCTACTTTAGGATGATAGTATTAATATGTCCAATAAATTCTATGATCATGGGCCCATTGCTGCACTTCTTTTGCTGTAATGCAAGTTTATTGATCGGAAGCAATGGATGTGGAATATCATGATGAGATATCATGGGCGTCCATTCTCTAAGTCCATGGATGGCAGTTTTGGCAGAAGGTTTGTGGATTGCACACAGGGAAGGCAAATTCTTGTTCCCACAGGCTTGATGATGTATATGTAAATTTTATCTGATAATTTGGTATTGCTGTACAAGCCCAACTTGATGTCTTGGTAGGAAAGATATCATCCAGTTTATTATGGGCAGCTCATCTCTCATGGTAACTTAGTGGCTTGTGGTTTATTATTCTAACTCTATTAAGACCCAGTAGCAGGCTAAGGACGGATCTTCAAAAGGAAAGTAGTTGAAGAAGGTGTAGAGCAAGATGGCAGAGCAGGACTCTCCAAGGTTGTCCCTGTTGCAGAAACACCAATTTTAACAATTGCCCACACGTAGAAATACCTTCACAAGAGCTAAGGAAATCAAAGGAGAGATCACAGTACCTGGCTGGAGCACAATGGTAGGAAAAGATGTATTGAAAGGGGTAGGAAGAATACTTTCATGTTACCCATATTACCCCTTCCCCAACCCCTGGCAGCAGGGTGCAAAAAGAGATGCTCTATCCAGTTTGTGAAAAGGGTGGGGGAAGAAGCAAAAACTTTTCCCTGTATCTCAAAACTGAGCCCAATACATAAAACTGAGCACCAAGCAGAACTCCATGGCCCCACACTTTGAGGGAAGTTACCCTCAAACTGAGCCTATAGACCAGCCCTGTTGCCAAATTGAACCACTTGATTCTACATTTCAGGATTGAATGAAAGACTTAATCTCAGACTATGTTATTTACAAACCAACTTCAGCAACACTCAGCTCCAGCCGCCCACAGTAGCAGATAGCCCTCAGCACATCTGGCACACCTAGCACATATACCCCAAGCTTGTGGCATAGTCCAGGGCCTTGCATATCACAGCAATATCAAGGCTTCCCGGCACAAACAACTCAATAACAAGATACCAAACAGCCATATTTTAAAATAGGCAAAAGAAGAGTTTAGAAATTTCTCAAAAGAATACACATAAATGGCCAACCAGTAAATTAAAAAAAAAAAAATTCTCAGCATCACTAATCATCAGGGAAATGTACATTAAAAAATTAAAACCACAATGAAATACTACCTCACTTTTGTTAGAATGATTATTATATTTTTTAAAAATGGGCAAAAGATAAGAAACATTGTCAAAACCATAAAGAAAAAGGAACTTGTGCACACCATTGTTGGGAACATCAATTGATCCATTATGGAGAACAACATGGAAAAATTTAAAATAGAGTTACCATGTCCTCTAACAATTACACTATTGCATATGTACTTAAGGAGAATGAAATCAGTATGTTGAAGTGCTATCTTTATTCTAATGTTTGTTTTAGCACTGTTCATGATAGCAAGATATGAAAACAAGTTAAGCATACATCAGTAGATGAATGGATAAAGAACATGTGGTATATATACATAATAAAATACTATTCAGTCATAAACAAGAAGGAAATTCCATCATTTGTGAAAACATGGATGAAATGTGAAATAAGCCAGGCACAAAAAACAATGTCATGAAAGTAAACAGTAAAATACGGTGATGGGAGGTTGAGGGGTTAAGAGATATTAGCCAAAGGATATAAAATCAGTTAGATAAAAAGAAAAAATTACAGAGATCTATTGTACAACATGTTGACTATAGTTAGCAATATGATGTATTCCTAAAAACAAACACACACTGAAAGAACGGATATAAAGTTATCACCTCACTATTATTATGTGAGGTAATTCATCTATTAACTAGGCAGATTTAGTTATAACACCACATGTACCCTATAAAGATATAAAAGTATTATGTATGCTAGATATGATAAATACATACAACTATCTGTAAATTAGAAAATAATTTTTATTTTTTCATCTTTTTATGAGGGTACAAATGATTAAGTTACAATGTTGGCATTTTTAAGGTAAAGTTCAAGTTGTAGTTGAGCCCTTCACTCAGGGAGTATGCTGTATATGCTTCCATTGCACACATTAGGTGAGAGCTCACCTATCTTCCTCTATCCTTCCTTTTCCCCTTCTCTCTTCTCCTCCTCCTCACTTGTATTTTTCACTTGTGTGGCTGTGTATTTGGTTTTCTATTGGTTGCACGTCAATATTGAGTATGTTGGATATTTGCTTTTCCATTTTTGTGATACTTTACTAAGAAGAATGTGCTTTAAGTCCATCCAGGTAAATACAAAAGATATAGTCTCCATTGTTTTAATGGATGAATATTATTCCGTGGTGTGTGTGTGTGTGTGTGCGTGTGTGTATGTATGTGTACCTGCAGATGATGTCAGAGCCTTGTGAAAATCCTAAATGTCTATGTTGCAATTCACCTCCAAAGACCTGCTCAAAGCTCCGACAGCATCTCTATCTGCCGTTGACACTTTGAGCACCATTGGGTCCGCTATAACATATGGCCCACTGACAGAGCAGCTTGTATAGTAGCCTAGAGACTTGTCATAAAGCCTTCTTTTCTTGTGGGTCTCACTCAAAACTAGTAGTTTTTCAGTCACTTAGTGCATAGGACACAGTAACACACCCAAATGAGAACTATGCTGCCTGAAAAATCCCAAGAGGCCCACGAGGTATTGGTTAGAAGAGGAGTCAGATGCAACACCCTATCCAATACCATTGGACCCTTAGAAATTTCACTGAGGTTAAAGGTCCATGAATTTTAGTAAAATTTATTTCCCACCCTAAGACACGTTAATGCCACATCAATAATTCTAGAATGATTGCTACTTTATATGCAGTAGGTCAAATTAGCCTAATGTGTCAAGGTAATGGACCAGTATATCTTCTATAAGGGGAAATTGATCAAGATTTCTGCAAGCTAAACTATTATATAGGACATAGGAACTCCTATAGCCTGATATAAGACAGCAAATGAATATTTCAGGCATATTGTCTGAAAGCTAACTGGGTTTTATAGAACTTTTATACAGGGATGGAGAAAAGATATTTTCCATATCAATAGCTACATACCAAGGGATATATTAATTTGCTCAAGCAATGAAAGCACATGTAGTACAGCAGTTCAATTGGAGTTATCACCTGGTTAATCTTGTAATAATAATTTCCTATCATTCTCCAAGATCCACCTGTCTTCTTCCTCTAGCCCAGTGGTTCTCAACCTTCCTAATGCTGTGACCCTTTATTGGGTTGTGACCCACAGGTTGAGAACTGCTGCTCTAGGTCAAACAGGAGAATTATCTAGGTGTATGGTGGGAATTACCACTTTTGCATTTTTCTTGAACATTGCACTAAGACATTTTATAAAATGTCAGCATTAAATTGGGTCTACCATTTAAACAAAAAGTGGAAGCAGTTATAATGTTTCTCCACTTGGCCTTTCCCATCAAAGTATTCCTATACAAATCAGGAACCCAATTTGTTGAGTCTGCCAGCTCCTAAGTATGTCTATTCCAATTATGCATCATGGAACTGTAAAAATAACCACAAGTTGGGCTTAGAAACCCACTGTGATACAGACTTTATCTAAAACTCTATGGATCTCCTGACCTCCACAAGCTCTTACTTTGATTGGCATTCCATAATAATGTTTTGAGTCTCTAGAAATTTGTGTTAGTTTTGAGCCAGTGTACGGTATTGCCCCAAATGTCCGATTATTCCTTTTCCCTAATGCAGTCACTCTGGTAAAAGGCTGTTGGCTTTTTTTGAGAAGACTAGGAGAATGATTAATAGTATTAATTTTGCTTTGACAGTGTACTGAGGTTCTTCCTCAAGGACAGTACCTTTCCTTAATTCAGGGGTTTCTGAGTCTGTTATTTGATCCAAGTTAGGAGATCGAGTGAGCAGCCATTGTTTACAGTTTTCATAATTGAAACCAGACTTCTGTTCACTTGACCTAGAACTTTTCTGCTTATACAAATAAAGGACGAGTATAATAGGCTATCTATTTCACATCTGGGAATACCATGATTAACTAGCCAATGCCATAGGTCTGTGAAAGTCAGGATATTCTGATTACTGTTTTGACTGTGATGTTCACTGCAGTAACCAGGTCCACTTTTTTATTAGGAGTTGAATGGCACCACATGGCTCCTATGACCCTGGGATATAATTACCCTCATTGCATTTAGACATCCCAATTGAATGGATGCAATTTTCACTGTACATTCTGGTCTACAGAGAAAAGCAATCACAGAGCTCTTCAAGGATGGCAGGGTTCCACTCAAAAATTTATTCCTCACAGTTGTAATAAAAGGTGCTTCCTCTAAACTCTCCTAGGGTGGGTAAGTCTTAAATGACTAATAAACTAACATTTCAATCACTTCAAGCCTTTGGAATGCCTTCCTCTAGAATACAAAGGCAATTCCAACCTTTCAAGTTTATTTACTATTGGCCACATTTTACTCCATGCTTCATTCAAGGAACTGAACTATTAGAACTACAACATTAAATGTAGAATCTCTACTAAATAAGCCTATATAAATTCAGCCTAATCTAATTCAGTATTCCTTTCACCATTATCTGACACCCTTAATAAGAAAACATATATATTCCCCCAATTTTTATTTATATATATCATAAAAATAAAGTACCTCTTTCAAAATGTAGCCTATCTCTTCAAAGTCACATATTGTACCTTACCTTGGAGGGACTGCTGGGACTTGAGTTTGGTTATTGGTCTAGAAACGAAGAGAAGCAATGGGAGTGGATCCTAGAAAAATCGTCAGTGTAATGCAAGGCAACTGTCTTAGCTGAGGCCATTGATGTTTCCTTAGTATTGAATGAATCTTCTCATATAGAAGTAGGCAAGGTACTTCTTTTAGCAAAGAATACTTACCTGTGAATTTAAAGTTTCTATTTCCCTAAATTCATGAGAATCTTTTCATATGTCCCCATTCCAATGTTCAGGAAACCAATGTTTCCCATTCTATGTCTTCACCTTAACATTCAGTTCCCTGAAAGGTTGGGAATTTTATTTTCAGTGTTATTTAGCCACTTGGAAGATGAAATTTTGAATTTGGTTTTACCATTCTCAGTTTTCAGACTATAGGAGATCAGAATCTCTTTCAGGCAGACATAAAAACTTTCGGATCATTTATGAAGCAACTGGGGTTGGAAGTTTGAATCCTTGAGCTCATACTTTTCCTTCCTCAGTTTATTCCATGAAATTGAAATTAGAAGGAACTAGCAGATACGATTATACTCATTATTTTGACCAAAATATTCAATGTTATCATAGACACACTTATTCAGAACCTTGCATCTTAATTTGTTTTTGTTTAGTGGTATACAATGGTGATATTCTGCATATCTCTGCTGCTACATCATGCCGTAGTCTTTCTGTGCTCTTTTTACTACCAGAAATAGATCAATGTTTTCAAATCTAATTAGATTAGAGGATCAAGGGCAGAGATATCCCAAAGCCAATTCACAAAACTCATATGTAAAATCCTGTTCCTCTAGAACCACTCACAGTATTAAAATCTGTATTAGAGTTCTCCAGAGAAAAAGAACATAAAGGATGTGGATATGCACAAAGGGACATTTATTTTAAGGAACTGGCTCATGTGATTATAGAGGTTGGCAAGTTCAAAATCTGTAAGGTAGGCTCAGAGAAGGAGCCTTGCTGCAGTTCAAATTTAGATGGTACCTGCTAGGAGAATTACCCCTTCTCTCAGGAGATCTGTCTTTAACTGTTTAGACACTCAACTTATGGAGGGTAACCTTCAACACATTGAAAAATCTACTATAACCTTCAACACATTTGAAAATCTACTGTATTTAGAGTTTACTGATTTCACTGCTAATCTCATCTAAAAAATACCATCACTGAAACATCTAGAATAATGTTTGACCAAATATCAGGGGACACATTTAAAACTTACTCACCCCAGTTGAGTTTAGAGGAAGCATATTTTACTACAATTGTAAAAAACAATTGTAATGAGCAATTCATTAATGGTATTAATAACTAAATTTGTGCCAGAACTTGACAATAATAACTGGCTTACAGATTTAGCATTTTTAGTGGATTTAAATGCTCATTTAGATGAGTTAAACATTCATCTTGAAGGTGAAATCCAACTTGTTAATACAATGTTTCAAACCCTTAGCAGCATTCCAAATGAAACTGAAATTATGGTAACCTTAAATTAAGGCAAACAATTTTGTGCATTTCAACATGTTGGCTAAACACAGTCCTATGAACAGCAAAAAATATTTAGCCTTGCTTTTCAACTTGATATAAGTATTTGAAAAAAGATTTCAAGATTTCTGGGAAAATAATCAATATTTTGGTGCACTTGCGTCTCTATTTTCAGTTGTCATAAATATGTTACCTGCCAATTTTCAAATGGAATGAATAGAGCTGCAATCTGACATTCAACTTAAAGAAAAATTTGATCATGTCTCTTGACTAGAAGGTCCTATCTTCCCAGAGTTAAGTATCTCTCACTTCCCAATCATGCCTTATTCATGTCATCACTTCTTGGCAGCACCTATGTTTGCAAGCAACTACATTTAAGAATGAAGTACATGAAAAGAGAAATTAGCACAAAACTATCTGATAATCATCTTGAGAACTCAATGAGAATCGCAAATACCTCCATCGAATAAGATATTAATGTATTAGACCTTCAAATACAATGTCAAATATTCCACTAGTTTTAAGTTGTCCTCTTTTCTTTTACTTTTATAATAAAAATGAAAAAAAAGTGAGAAATAAAATTTTCAATCGAGCCCTGCCATCTTTGAAGAGCGTTGCCATCTTTGAAGAGCTCTATAATTACTTTTCTCATAGAAAAATAACCATCACATAGTCTTTATTTAAAAAATCAGTTACTATATATGTCATTTTTCTCTATTTAAAAAATTACTATTTAATCAATTTTGCACATCATTGATTTAAGCATATAATTATATCAATACTTTTAAATTAATTCATTTTTTTTATTATTAAATGTATTACAACTAATCTTAAGACTGCATTGTTTGGGGTGACGCCTGTGGATCGAGGAGTAGGGAGCCAGCCGCATATACTGGATGCGGCAGGTGCAAACCCGGCCCTGGCCAAAAACTGCAAAAAAAAAAGAAAAAGACTGCCTTGTTTGTATGTTTCTATTTGAATGTTTGAGTATTTTAATGTACACCAGTATTTTTTTCTGCAAAGCTTTGAGTATAAAATATTGGTATATAGCATGTATTATTTTATATTATTTATCTTCCTGTTAAGTTAGTTTATAATTTCTCTTTAGATATCCTTCTTTTTTTTTTTTTTTTGTGTAGAGACAGAGTCTCACTTTATCGCCCTGGGTAGAGTGCCATGGCATCACACAGCTCACAGCAACCTCCAACTCCTGGGCTGAAGCCATTCTGTTGCCTCAGCCTCCCAAGTAGCTGGGACTACAGGCACCCGCCACAACGCCCAGCTATTTTTTGGTTTGCAGTTCAGCCAGAGCCGGGTTTGAACCCGCCACCCTCGGTATATGGGGCCGGCGCCTTACTGACTGAGCCACAGGCGCCGCCCCTAGATATCCTTCTTTATGGAAATGTTATTTAACATTCTGAGCCTTACCTATTAACATTTTAAATTTCTATATAGCCAACATATCGGCAGTTAACATGTTATTTTTAATTTCAAATTTTATTGGGTAACATAAAAATGTTATCTATAGCATGACGATTTTCATACAGTTTATTCAGGTTTTGCCTATTGTGAGGATTTTCAAATTTTTTTGAGAATGTGAAAACTATTTTTTATTAATGGAATGTGTAAATTTGTAAGTATCTACAACATAAGCACTTTTAATGGCATAACCTATTCAATCCATCTCTGAGGCTAGACTTCATTAAGAGCACACGTATGTGTGTAGATTATAAATGACCATTTTTACCTGAAAAATCCTTTCAATATTGTTATGCCTGATTTTTATTTCTGTTTTCATAAGCTTAAGTTCCCTTTCCCTATGATTCCAGACTTCTCTATTCTTTTACATGCGTTTTTGTAAGAAAAATATTGCTACTTCGTAGTATCAAATCTGAAATATCCCACCTATTTATATTTAGTGTAATAATTAATGCACTTGACTGTATTTTCTTGTCATATGTTGTTTTATTCAATAGTCATATTTATTAGTCTTTCATTTTTCATGCTTAATTATGATAATATTCATTATAATTTTCTGACTATTTGAACTCATTCTATGTATTGTCAATTTATTTAATGCTCATTGATATACTGACAATTAGATGTATAGTCTTTTCTTTTTGTTTTAGAGACATCTTCTATTTCACTAAAATGATACCTTGACCGTAATGACTTTTGTCTTCATTCTCCTCTCCCTTCCCTGATTGGAGATTTGGGTCTGCCTTAATCGCTATGTCCCCTACTACCATTATGAATGTCTGAGAGAATTTAGTACTTTCACGTTTAGGTCATTAGTAAAATTTTATTTGTATTTGAAATTATTTTCATGATTGCCTTCTTGAGCACTGCATTACATTTTTTAAGGATTACGATTATCCCCTTATCTATAGCTATATTCATATTCTAAGGAGCAAGGATTTGATTGTTATGTTCTTCATCTTTTAGCACTTTGTGGTCTTCATTCAGATTCATTTCTTGTTTGGTTAAAATAACATCTCCTATAATTTTCAGTTGAGTTATCAAAGGGAATAAAGTCTTAATATACAAAGGCTGTCTGCCAAGTATCCAGCAACGTAATATGAAAAATAGAGATATTTGTGGCTGGATATTTTCGAGACAGTGCTCATATCTGTGCTTTTTCTTCTTTTTGAGGAATGAATGGTGTGGTTATGAAATTGTAAACATAAAAATGTGCTATTTCCTTTTTTGAATTTTTCTATATGCAATAAGTACACAATGCTGTATTTATTTTGAATAACAAGGATAAAACTTTGCTATGAAATTGGATGATGAACTGTAATTTTACTGTAGTACTTATTGGAAAATCAATTAATGTCACAAAAAGACCATAAACACATCTAAGTGCTGAGGTCTAGGACAGGAAGGGAGATATCAGCAAATTATATTGAAATTATGAAAACTATTCCTTTTTTGAATTATTTTAATAAGTTAATTCTATGACTCCAAATACTACACAATAATTATTCAAAATACACCAGAAAATTGGTTTAATGTATATATAATGTTAACATTTTTTAGCACTAGTTCTAAATTTTAAATAATAGATTTTTAAATATGATTCAGAAATACCAATTAGCAATTCAAGTTCACATTTAAGTCAATATGTTGAACATTATGGTATTTTTTGTTCAGGTGTTATTTACTTATGCATACAAATAACTTTAATTAATAACCACATCTGGATCAAATTAATAACATAAAACCATATGTTTCAAATATATAATTAAAATAGTATATCATTAGAGTATAGTTCCCAAAATAAAAAATAAATTGAAAGTGGGCAGCACCTGTGGCTCAAAAGGGTAGACCACCGGCCCCATATGTCAGAGGTAGTGGATTCAAACCCAGCCCCAGCCAAAAACTGCAAAAAAAATAAATAAATAAAATAAAAATAATAATAATAATAAAATAAAATAAAAAGACATTCTGTTGTTTTACAATTTTTCAGATATTCGTGTATTTACATACATTCTTACATTATGTCTAATACCAACACATACACAATATTAGTGTTCTAATGTTAATGTTTAATTTATTGACATTTAGATCTTCATATCTCTTTTTCAGAAAAACCTTCTGTGATGTAAGAATCTATCTATGGTGCTTACTGTTAACCTATGCATTTAAAAGGTCATTAGTAATAATTTTAATTCTATACATTAAATGCATTATTTTCTTAAATAGAACAAAGAAAAGATTTTTTAGCTATAACTCATTCCTTTATGTTTCCTATAAGACTACATGTTTAATTGCTAAAAATATATATTTTTTTAATCTGTCATTTCACAAAGAAACTGATCAGATTGGATAGTATATTACAAGGAGTACAGTGCCATCTATTGGATAACATTAGTTCCAAATTGTGCTCATAATGTATTTTATATGTTTAGGTATGTTTGTGACATAAACATAACATACCATAAAAAAGCTCAAAGTTTACCTAAATTTTCATTTTTTTCCCACATGTACACAAAAAAACCCACACATTTGGTATTGTCTAATAATTCCCCGTTCTTACTGAGTTACTAACACCAAAATTAAGAGTAGGTAAAAGAGATCAAGCTTTACATATAAAGTTTAAGAAATGAGGATGGCACACTTGGTGAATCTGACTATTTTAAAGAATAATTTTTAAGATTATACACATTTATGAAATGAAATTTGTATCTACAGAGATAATAATTTTTTAATATGTAAGTTGGTTTAACAAAGAACTGTAAAATTTCATAGGAAGGTTATGTGGCAATTCTGGATGTAAACATGAATTTTTCTAGTTAAAAAATGGCAATAAGAAGAAAAAACTAGTACACAGGAAATATTACAAAGAGAAAGAGAAACATAGTGTTTACATTTGGATTTAGGCCATCCCGATGTGAATGTATTCTGATCTATGTGTACTTGACTTAATAAAAAAATAAATTAAAAAAAAAAAAGAATGTCAGCTGTCATGCTATGCCCCTTTAGAATTACAAATATTTTGTTTTGTGATTGTAACACATTCCAGTCAGGATAACAATTTGGAAAACTTAGCAAAGAAGAAGCTGACTATTGGCATTGCTCAACCCAGAGCAGCTTTTTTCCTTCTGAGATTGCACTGAGGTTCTCATTTTATTGAAAAAAATTTAAATTAGTGTGTCCATAGAAAGGCAGCAGAGGAAGGCGAATCCACAGTCTAGTAAGTCTTTCCTCTATACATTTCTAGGTGCTTCCGTATTGGATTTAATAAGATGGTAGAAAGCTTCTTTGACATCATTGAAAGAGAATATAATTGCAGCATATTACAAAGCTAGTCGTCTAATCTAAATTCTTTATTTTGGAAGGAGGGGAGTGTTGCTGTATTTAGGTCTAATTTCTAGCACTGAAGGTGAGAAGGGGAGATTAGTTAAGTATGGAGTGCAAATTATATGGAAATCTAAAAGCTAAAATATTTCATTTTCATTGCATAAATGTAGTTTGGATGCAAAGTGTTTAAAATATAAATGGGAAAAATATAAAGAGGAAATTATTTCCAAAAATTTTGGACATACTATAATGTGAAGGGCAGAATGGAAACATTTGCATGCTCCCAAATATGTGATTTCTTAGGTTCTATTATTGGCTACTCTTTATAATTTGAACCTGGGTTAAATACAATCACTATCTATAGATTTATACATAAATGTGACCTTAAGTGGCATCGAATTAGAATGAGTAGCATAGGGGATTTAGTATTCAAAGAACTGAAAAGAAGTTTATAAAGACTAGTTTCATTAATATCTGAAATTAGCAATAAATATAGTACATACATTTCATTAAGTCATAATTAAACAAATGCTTTCATATATTAAAAATACAATTTATTTCTCATAATTCTATTATTAAGTCAAGGCACATTTTTTATTATGCCATTTATAGATAAGGAATGCATGACATATCATCTAAATGACTCTGTTATTTCCAGGAGTAGGATGTAGAAAATGTTGTACTTAGACTCAGGCTGCCAAACTCCATGATATTCTTGTTTTCACTATCTATATGTGATGATTTAAACCTGTACATTTTTAATAAAAAATAAATATACTTTATACTTAAAAAAATGGGGATTGGGAGGCCAACCTCTTGTGTAGGCAAAAATATTCACATGTAACTTTGACACCCCCGGAAAGTTAAATACGGTTAACCCACTGTGAACTGGAAGTCTCACCAATGAAATAAGCAGTTGACTAGCACGTGTTATATACGTTATATATATTGTCTACTGTATTCTTACAATAAGGTAAGCTAGGATAAAGTAAACGTCATTAAGAAATCATAAGGGAAAGAAAATATACTTAATATCCATTAATAAGTGGTTTATCATAAAGGGCTCATCTGTGTTCTTTCCATGCTGAATAGGCTGAGGAAGAGGACAAGACAAGAGACTGGTTCTTCTATCTCAGGGGTGGCAGAGGTAGAGGAAAATTCACATATAAGTGGACCCATTCAGTTCAACTTGTGTTGTTCAGAGATCAACTTTAGTTTATTTCTGTTCAAGGGCTTTGCTAGACTAGCGAACAATTATGTTGTAATGATTCTTAATATTTTACATATCCTCTAGTATTTTAAAAAACTATTCTGAAAATAAAGAATAATAGTAGTTCTGGAGAAAATTTGATCAATAGGGAAATACGTCAGTTTCTTACTATGTAAGTAGATAACTTTATTCTGTCACTAAAATAAAATGTATCCATATATTATAAAAATTGACAGGAATTCATTAATAACAAAAATATTATGTTGCAGAAGAAAAATTTGAAAAGTGTTATACGACCTATATGAAAATACTTTTGCAATTGGTAACTTACAATATAAACAATTTCCATTTTTTCATTGAATAGTCAAAAATTAATTTTTATTTTTAATTTTTACTTTTTATTTTTTACTTCTTGCCTTTTTCAGCCAGGGCTGGGTTTGAACCCACTGCCTCTGGTATATGGGGCTGGCGCCCTCCTCCTTTGAGCCACAGGTACTGCCCAAGAATTAATTTTTATATATTTCAAATAATTTCCAAATTCAAACTACTTTCATAGCTTAAAGATTTATTAACAGTATCTGAAATCATTGCATTATAAAATATATGCAAGTTGAAAATGGAACTGTAAATAATTTAATTTATTTTACTTTTATTAAATTTGGGACTATCTTTATCAGTATATTGAGCAATCAGTTGATCTATCAATCATCTCTATATAAGCGACAGATGCCTTAATGCAACCTGGAAATCTCTAAAAATGAAACCATCGCTGGGTGCAGTGGCTCGCGTCTGTAATCCTAACACTCTGGGAGGCCAAGGCAGGTGGATAGCTTGAACTCACAAGTTTGAGACTAGCCTGAGAAAAAGCAAGACCCCCATCTCTATTAAAAATAGAAAAAGATATGCCAGGTATGACACCATGGCATTCTAGCCAGGGCAACAGCTTGAGACTCTGTCTTGAAAAAAAAAAAAAAAAGAAAGAAATGAAATAAAATAAAATAAAATAAAAATAAGAATGAAACTATAAAGTACTTCATTGTCTTCCAGCCTAAATTTGCCAGTAATATTGGCGCTATATACATAAATATACACACATGTATACATATATATACATATGTATACATATACTTATGTGTGTGTATATATATTCTTGTGGGTTTGTTATAAGCTTCCCAGAAGATCAAAAGAAAGACATCAAAAATTGTTTTTATAATAGTTTATAATATTGAGCTTTCTAGTTGGTATATATTAACAAATGATGGAAACTTTCAGTTATATAATGAATAAATTTTGGAAATCTAAAGTACAGCATGATAAATATAGTTAATAATAATATATTATACACTTAAATTTGCTAAGAGGTCAATCTTAAGTATTCTTACTACAAACAACTGGTAAATATGTGAAGTGATGAAATATTTATTAACTTGATAGTGGTAAACATCCATTTATTACTAAGTATTAATTGGGTAATCTGGTTTGGCATCGATAAAGAAAAGAAAAACAATTTTTTAAAATACTTCCCTGTTTTCTGAGGAGGATACATCCAAGACCCCTAGTAATTACCTGAAACTGAAGATCATGACAAAATTCATATATATATAATCTTCCTTCTGTATCTGCTGGAGATTAGTTGTTGTTATTTTTTTTTTAATATTTTAAATCCATGGCTGGTCTAACTTACAGATGCAATGCCTGTGGATAAGGAGAATTCATAGAACTATTTTTTAAAACATAACTTCTATAAGAGATTAACAACAACTAAGAATAAAATAGAACAATTATTAATGATATGCTACCATCACTACAAATGCCATGTGAGGCCATTATTAGGTAAAATAAGGGAGTCACATACCCATGGATGTGTTTTGTTATTGTATTTTTGCTAATACAGGGAATTGCAGTTTTACCATTTATGACTTTTGTTATTGAGACCCTTACCCACCTATCTGTGACATTTTCACACGTCAGCACTCTTGGATCAGCAGTCCTTGACACTTTTCTTATTGGCAGAGATGAGTTGTGGTATCTTTTTCCAGCAAAAAGTGGTTTTCATAATGAAGTTAGTAAGCAATGTACTTGTGTTTGGTGAAGATTAGGGATGTATGACTGGAAATATAACATGTATGATAATTTTGTAAATCCATTTATGTCATGCAATAGCTTACTTTTTTTGTTTGTTTTCTTCCTATGAAACAGACACAAATATGGTGAAGAGACAATATAATTTGTCAGTAGCTGAAATACAGGAAGAACTGATGATCTCGGATTTTGGAGGAAATGATAAGGATGTTTTCACTACTCCAGATAGTGAACAAGAAGAAATTGTAGACCCAGAACATGAAATTATTCATTCTGAGGATGAGAGAGAAGAAGACGATGAAGAAGAAGATAAAGATGATGGAAAAGAAAAAGTGCAAAATATGAAGCCTGATAGAAGAAGACCATGACTAGTAAAAAAGAGCAACCTACAACTCCGAGAACAGCACCATCAGAAATGATATGGAACGGAAAGTCAATAAAGGATCAGGAGAGGTGACAATGGGCTAATATTATGAGGACTCAACCGGGAGTACAAGCTGGTATAGAACTCAAAACTCCATTGGATGCTCTTCAACTACTTATTGATGATGAGACCATGGATGTAAATATCAAGGTTACAAACCAGAAACTACATCTAATCAATGAGTTAAGTAAGGATGTATGCATCTGAACTTCTGGCAATTTCTTAAAAAAAGAAATATTAAAACAAATTGAAATTCTTCTAAATTGTGATGTGTAGTGGCAAAATAAAGACAACATCCAAGAGCTTTTCAGTGAGAATTTTTCTTTTCACTGTGCTAAGTTTTCAAATGTTTCGAAGATATTATTGCAATGTGAGCAGCCTACAGATCTTGTGATGAGTTTGCGCCAGTCCAGGGGCTTTAGAATATGGTTATAAATAAACTCTTGCTTTACGACAATCCCCGCGAGTCTGTCACTGTTGTGTGGGCCTTGTCCATTCAGATGTTACATAGCAACTAAACCAGGGAAATATGAAATGAATGTATGGTATGACTCTTTTACAAACTACTGTTTTGTAGCCATAATCAAGGAAACCAAAGTACCATCTAAGAAATTACAATAGTGTCACCGAGATTGTAAAATGACTGGTTTAGAACTGTCATTTGGATCAGTCCAGAAAAAATTATTAACATGGACAGGAAGTTTACTTCTGGTGTCCTAACTTTCTAGCTACTTCAAAAAAATATAATCACAGTTGGTACTGTTCATAGTAATAAAAAGGTTTTGCCTCTAGAACTCAGGCCATTACTGCCGAAAGGCTCTCCATTTGGTACAATAAGATTTGCTTTCTCTCCCCATATGACTGTAAGAAGTTAGGTTTCAAAAACAGGAAGGATACTCACAGTACCTTCCACATAGCATAAATAATAGACCTGATGTAATCCACTTTTATAATGCTACTGAAGTAGGTGTTGACACACTTGATAAATGTGAGAAAGTTCTCCTGTCACCAAGGAACTCAGAATTGGCCCCTGATAATATTCTTCAACATCATTGTCATACCACTGTACAATTCATAAGTGATTTTTCAGGAAACAAATAACCACCAGTCACAACTTCATTCACAGAAAAAATTAGGAAGAAAATACTTTTTGAAAGATTTGACACAACAGCTTTGTGAAGAAAACATAAGAAGGTGCACCCAAAATACACACAGTCTCCATAAAAATATACAATGGGAATGAATTTTGGTGGACACGGGTGCAATCAAGGACAAGGCATGGCAACAAAATGAACAGTTCATACCAAAACAAAAGGAAGAGATACAAGACAAGCAGTAAAAAGCTTACCCCCCAAAGGACTTTTGCTGCCTTTGTCCCTGTGGGAGAGACTGGAAATATATACGGCATGCAGTGAATGCAGCAAATCTCTCTGTCCCAGCCACACATCAAAAGTAGAAAATACAATAAAAAGAATATGCAGGGAATGTGCAGCCACACATGAAAAAAAGAAAATATAATGAAAATAACATACAGAGAATGTGGTTAAAATGTTATTAGTTACTTGTACAATGATATGTAAAATATATAGGTTTTTTGCAAAATTACAGTACTATTTATTTTCAGGTCCAGTGAGGGACCCCCATTGGTGTTCACAGTGTACCGGATTGGCACTGGTCTGCAGCTGCTATACACATCAATGCTATACCAACAAAGGCTGATCTAAAGACCAAGAGGGCTGCTAAGTGACTCATGGGTGGGCATAGCGTGCAGCAAGGACAAAGGGATGATTCATACTCTGGGTAAAATGGAGCAAGACACCATGAGATTTCATCACACTACTTAGAATGTCATACAATTTAAAATTTATTGTTTATTCCTGAAATTTTCCATTTAATATTTTCACACCACTGTTGCCCTTGGGTTACTAAAATCATTGAAAAGAAATCAAGTGAGACTGTTATAAATCAAAAGTGTGTTCGTATTAATTTGCTAGGCTTCCATAAAAAGTACTGAGTAGCTCAAACAACAAAACTTTATTTTCCAACCAATCTGGAGGCTAGAAATCAAAGATTAAAGTGTCAGCAAAATTGTTTCTTCCGAGCCCTTTCTTGTTCACTTGTCAATGTCAGTCTTCTCAGTCTGTTCACGTGTATTTCTGTGTTCAAATCTCGTCCTTTTATAAAGACATCACATGAATTAGAGCCCAACCTAGTAACCTTATTTTAACTTAATGATGTCTTTAAAAGTCCTATCTAAAAATATAGTCACATTTTGATGGACTAGGAGTTAGGACTTCAACATATAAATTTTAGTCAATAAACAAATTTTTATGCCTGCTGACACAATTCAGTCAATAACACTAGATTTGGTGAAATAAAGAGCATGTTGATTCTGATTACATTATTCATTTCCTTTCTCATCAAATGCTGGAATCCTGAAGTAATACAAAAAAACATTATTATGCATTTTTTTATTCTTCAATGCATATTTTACTGAAATGAGATCATAGAGCAGAAAGCACTATTAATATTTTCTACAAACTTCATGAATGACTAAAACCATATGCTTATTCATTCATTGAAAAAGTACTTACTGAGAAATTCAGTGATCAAATCCAAACATTCACAAATGTAAATAAATATTACAATAAAAATATGTATATATTTTTCTTTTTTTAAATTTCTTTAAGAAGTTTCTTTTAATTTTATAATATTGTATAAAATAATAACTATAATGATCTATTTTAAAGTTATAATGTATACAGATATATATTTGTATATGAATAAAAACACAAAAGAGATTCTATGGACTGAAATGTGGTCCCAACAGATTTATATGTTATAGCCCTGAACCCCATTGCGATGGTATTTGAATATTTGAACGTTGGGAGATCATTAGGTATTGATGAGGATGGGACCATCATTAAGGGAGTTTTGTTTCTATATAAGAGGAAGCAACATTAGTGATTTCTGTTTGCTATATTGGGGTATAGCGAAAAGATAGTCATCACCAAACCAGAAAGATAGCCCTCATTAGAACTTAACCATACACATACACACTTTAATCTTTGGATTCTAACCCCAGGATTGTGAGACATAAATTTCTGTTGCTTAAGCCACCCATTATATGGTATTTATATTATGGTAATCTGAGCTAAATGAGCTAAGAGCTTAGAGGAAAAGAACTATTTTATTATGTTGGTATGTCTTTGAAAATGATGCAGTAGTAGTGAAATAGATTGTTTTAAGTTAAGGTAAATATCAGAATACTTAGAGTATTATGAAAATAACTCAAAATAATACAGTCTTAAATTTAACAGAAGAATTAAAATGGTACACTGAAAAATATGTGAAAGAAGGCAATACAGGAAAAAAGAGAGTAAAAAGGAAAACATAAAGTTTGTGGTAAAGAGAGAACAAAATGTCAAATATAAATTTAATAATTTTACTGCTTACATTAAGTATAAATGGATTAATCTCTTTATGAAACATCAGATATTGCAATACTATTAAAAAAAAAAAGCAAGAAAAACTAAGTATGGAAAAAGATATTCCATGCATACAGCAACAATAAAAGGTTTGGGATTGCCATATTGATATATGAATATGTAGTTGCTAAAGGAAGACTATTAATAGAAAAGGATATTTTATAATGGATAGGATATTTTGATTGTAATGACTGAAAGTCAGTACATTAAGAAGATATAAAAATTGCAAATATATATGCTGGTAACACAAAGCCCAAAATACATAAAGCAAAAATTGACAAAATTGAAAATAGAAATAGTTCAAAAATAGTTTTTTTTTTACTCGATAATTGATTAATCAATGACTTTAAACATCAGAAAGTGTCACAGCCCACCGCTGCCACCGCTTGTCAGGGCCCGGGACTGGCCAGGTCTCGTTCTGACTTAACTAGGTTCCAAATGAGGACCACTAAGCTATCTTGCTCAGGAACACTTGCTCTTAGGTGCCTGAGGGCTATCCACTTCAGCAGGAGAGAGAGAGAGAGAGAGAGATAGAGAGAGAGAAAGATAGATCTTACTCTTTAGTAGAGCTTGGTAATCTTCAGCAGAGAGACGCTGTGCTGGCGTTCTGCAGGCAGGAGAGGAGACAGAGTCAGAGTAAGCGGGTCTGTGATAGAATGCGCATGCTCCCAACTGCCTTCTCCTCCAGCCTAATATAAGGCTGATCTCCTGCCTCTCAACAGCACAGGGGTAGAGACTGTCAATTCACCAACGCTCTCATCTCACGAGCTCTCTCATGCGTGTTAGGAGAGCTAAATCTTTCTCCATTCCCTTTTTACCAAGGTGTTCCATTGTTGAGCTATACAGGTGTTTCTTATATCTCTGGCTCCTCCTAGCCATAGGCTGTACAGGCTGCTACAAGAAAGGATAGTATACATTAGAAAAATATTATTAAACAACTCCATTTGCCTGACTTTTAAACAGAACACAATACTCAACACGGTGAAAAGCTATTCCCCAACCCCCTCAAAAAACACACGGCACATTTTCAGAAAAGGTTATATGCTAGGTCATAAAACAAGTATAAATAACTTCAAAATAAGTAAAACCATTCTAATTATCTTTCCAGTCATTAATAATTAAATTAGAAATAAACAACAGAAAGATATTTTGTAAATCTCAAAATACTTGGCAGTTATCCAGTAAATTTTTACATGAGCCACAAATGAAAAAAAAAAAAACTTTAAGAAATAGTCTGAACTAAATGAATGTAAAATAATATGTTGAAATTTAGTAGCTGCAACTAATACAGAGACTAGAAAAAAGATACGGATTGTTAAAAAATTATTCTAGGAAAGAAAAATGAAATATATCAAAGAAAGGAAAATAATAAATATATTTATTTAGGACAAGTGCATGAATTCAATTAAATAGAAAACAGAAAAAAAAAGGAAAATCAAAATCAGTGTAACACAATTTTCATTCTTTGAAACAATCAAAACATTGGCAAAGCTTTAACTGGAACAAATTTTAAAAAGCAGAAAAAGCACCAATTCCTCAAATCAAAAGTAAAAGAAGAAACATTTTTATCTAGTGACTAGAATTTAAAAGATTTTAAGATAATTTTATAAACATGTTCATAATAAAGTTAGGAAAAATAAATTAAAAATTTCAAAAGATATATATGCTCTAAATTGATTCAAGAAGAAATAAGAAATCAGAAGAGACCTAAAACAAATGAATACATTTGATTACAGATTAAAAAAATCTTCCTTCAGAAATAACTCAAGGCTTATATGACTTCAGAGGTGAATTCCACAAAATATTTAAAGACAAAAAGAATATCAATTCTATAGAAACTCTTTGAGAATATAAATGAAGAAACACTTTCCAATATTTTCAAAAAAGCTGTATTACCCTGATGTAAAAGTCAAAATACAATTTTAAAAGAGAAGAAAATTACAGAAAAATATCCCTCATGTGCAAAATATCCCATGTGCAAAAGGCTTTAACAAAATATTGACAAATTGAATCCAAAACCATATACAGAAGAAAGAATTATATAATATGATTATATAACTGGAATATATCCCAGGAATAGCAGATAGCTTTAAATTCCAAATCAACTAATATAATGCACTATATTAATAACATTTTAAAAGTCACATGATCATCTCAATATTGCAAAAAAGGACATATGAAAAGAAGAGAATTTTCTAAAACTGATAAAGACCATCTATGACAACATAGATAGCAACATAAGAGTAAATTAAATACTAAGAGTGTATGCTTCACTTGTTAAGAATAAAAGAAAAAATATCCATTCTTTCCATTTTTATTAACAATATTTTGGGTGATCTAGACAGTGAAATCAAATAAGAAAAAGAAATTAAAATACACATATTATAAAGGAAGAAATACAACTACCCATATTCACATGATGGTATGATTCTTTTTTTTTATTGAAACAAATGACAAATTTTATTGCATGAGTTAATTTTTATGTCCATGCACAAGGATAATGAAATATATTTTCCATGCAAAATATTATATACACTAAATAGCATACAGTGGTAACAATGCAGTGTAGGATTCCTGGGAAACAGACTCTGTGATAGAAATATACAAGCAGGAAGTGTATATATTGGGCAGTGCTGTCCAGATGAGGACCAGTGAGAGTGAAAGAATGAAACCTGCTTCATTGATAGACTGTCTTCATTGATAGTTCTGTCTTCATTGATAGAACAAGAAGTTGAACGCTATCTAAGTCCCAACAAACGTCTCACTTGATCCCTCGAGGAACCTCTGAAGTTGGGAAAGCCCCTCAAAGATGTCTGAATTGAGGCAATGGCCAGTCTTTGGATATCTGCTGCCCCATAAACGTGAACCTCGAATGAGACGACTCCCTTTAGCCAGGGGCAATTTCCAGAGAACTCAGCAGAGAGCAGCCACCTACCAATAGTCCCAGTAGCTGAGGGAAGAGGTACTTCAGTCTTAAAAGGGTTGGGGGATTTGTGAGAATCTGGGAAGCACATCATAGCATCAACTACAGATGATCAAAAAGAACAACACGTATTTCATAATTTACAGCAAAGTTCTGCCTCAATCCCAGATACAATTAAACTTGAAATTGTGCAAAGGTAAAATTCTAGCAAGAACACAAAGAAACCACATGAAATGCCAGATGCTGGAATTACGGAAACTTTTGATGGTAAGAGAGAAAAAAACAACTCTCCCCCTCCCCTCCACCAGCCCCAAAAGGCCTCTAAATAGTGAGGAGAATCATTTCCGGGAATATTCATTTTTTTTCCTAAAGTTTCAAAAAATAGACAACTAATATTTATTAATAAAAATAGAAGATAATTTCAAAAAACAAATCATGCCAAATCTTATAGACAATTGAAAAAGAAGAAATCCTTCGAATTCATTCTACTATATCTGGATATACCTGATACTAAAATTGGAAAAATATATTATTATAAAGGGAAATTACAGACATATTTCACTTATAAATGTAGATGCAATATCCTAAACAACGTAGTAACAAGTTGAATTAAATGTTATTATTCAAATAATGTTCTCTGGTTAAAATTAATTCCAACTTATGTGAAAATTAGTCACTGTTTTCTTTTTCTTTCCCCCACCCCCTCCCTCCTTCTCTCCTCTCTTTGTTCTCCCCTTCCTCCACCCCCACTGTGTCATTAATTGTCATTAATTGACCTCATATCAAAGTTAAATACATAGGATTCATGCTTCTCCATTCCTGTGATGCTTCAGCAAGAATAATCTGTTCCACCTCCATCCAGGTTAACACAAATACTGCAAAATCTCCATTTTCTTAAGGGATGAATAGTATTCCATGGTATACATACACCACAGCTTGTCAATACATTCCTGGGTTGAGGGGCATTTAGGCTGTTTCCACCATTTTTTTGATGGTGCAATTCTATATGTAGAATATCTTAAGGAATCTGAAAACAAAATAAAGCAAAGAAAAAAGTCCTACTGAAACTAGTAATGGAATATGAAATGGTGCAGGATACAAGGTTAATTCCCAAAATACTGAACTTATTTTCACACATTAACAATAAACAGTCCAAAATTGAAAGTTTTAAAAATTTCTTATATTTTGGAGATAAATTCATTATCAGAGATATGGTTTGCAAGTTTTTTTTTTTTGTTTTTTTTTTCCCTTCAATAGGCTGTTGGACATACTAGGACTGTTGATTTCATTGTTTTTGTCTGGAATCTTTTTACATTGAGGTACCCGCGCTTGCTTAATTTTGGTTTAGTTCCCTGTACTTTTTTTTTTTTTTTTTTTTTGTAGAGACAGAGTCTCACTGTACCGCCCTTGGGTAGAGTGCCGTGGCGTCACACGGCTCACAGCAACCTCTAACTCTTGGGCTTACGCGATTCTCTTGCCTCAGCCTCCCGAGCAGCTGGGACTACAGGCGCCCGCCACAACGCCCGGCTATTTTTTTGTTGCAGTTTGGCCGGGGCTGGGTTTGAACCCGCCACCCTCGGCATATGGGGCCGGCGCCCTACTCACTGAGCCACAGGCGCCGCCCAGTTCCCTGTACTTTTAGGGTTCTGTTATCATCTATGAAATCATTGTCAGTGTCAAAGTCATAAATATTTCTACATTTTCTTCTAGGAGTTTTATAGTTTCAAGTTTCATGCATAAGTCTGATCATTTTGAGGGCATTTGTTTGTTTTTTAGTACAGAGTAAGAAAAGGATCCAGTTTCATTCTTTTACATGTGCATATTCAGTTTTCCCAGCAACATTTGTTGAAGAGAGTACTCCTCTCACATTGTGTATTCTTGGCATCCCTGACAAAGATCAGTTGACCATACATACATGCATTTGTTTCTGGACTCTATTCTGTTCTATTTATCTACAATTCTGTGTTTAGGCCATCACTACACTCTTGAATACTGCAGAGTCATAATGATTTTGGAATTCAGAAGTGTGATGCCTCCATCTTTGTTCTTGATTGGTTATTCATGGTCTTTTGTAGTTTCACATGAATTTTGCAATTGTTTTTTCTATTTCTATAAAAGTTACTGCTGGTATATGGCGGGGTTTTCATTAAATCTGTGCATCAATTTTTGTAGCATGGGTGTAAGACAATATTAAATCTTTCAATACATAAACACAGGTTATTGTTCATTTCTTTGTGTTTTATTTAATTCACTTCAGTGCTGAAGTCTTTCACCTGCTATGTTGTTTATTTCTAGGTCTTTTTTTTTTTTTCTTTTTGGTTCATTTATACATGGGACTGACAACAAAGTGAGAGTCTCTCTCAACCCCCTCACCCCAGAAAAAAAACAAGAGAAAACAAAACAAAACATAAAACAACCTCCCTCAAAATAAAAATCCATTAAGGGTTGGCAATAATGTAGATGTTTTGAAGCCATTTGGAATGTTAGTGGGAATGGATAAAAGTAAAGATGTTCCTTAAAAATTAAAAATAGATATAAAATATGATCCAACAATCCTACTCCTGTCTATTTATATGTATAAAAATGTTTTAAAATCGAAATATGTTGAAAAATACCCCATGTTCATCCCTCAGAAGAATCAATATTTTAAGATGTCAATTCTCCCTTAAATTAACTTATTAAACAATATAATTCCTATCAATATCTCATGATGCTTTTGTTCAGAACTTTAAAAGCTCTTTCTTAATTTTTATGAATACAGGAAAGACAAAAAATAATGAAAACAATTTGAACAAAATTGACAAAATTTGAGCCTGAATACAAGTCAATGTCTCACCCATGCTTTTTCATATAAGGGTGTCTGTAACAAGGACATCTTCCTGAAAGAGGCAAAATCCATTCTAGTAGCCGAGATCCACTCTAAACAATTTTCAGATCTCTAGCTGTCACTTTTGAAGTGTCATAGCAGTGTGTGATGGACTGCAGGAGGGGCTGAGCTGTGAGATGTCCCAAATACTGTCACTCATTCTTCAAAGGCATTACCTCCCCTGATTCCTAGACTGCAAAGCCTAAGTTCCAAAGGTTTACCTGATTTCTGCCCTTAGCAGAAATTTCTTTCTTAATTTTGAGCGTAAGTGCATTTCTCTGTAACTGATATCTGAAATGGATAGAACCTTCTACTCATTTAAGAAAACTTATTATACAGTGCTACATACAATGGGGTCAATTTGAGGCACATCGCAGATTGATGAGGAAGTGCCCACACCTGAAATAGTAACACTCATCGCTACATTTGTGCAGCTGACTTTGAACCTGTATTCCAGTATTCTCCCTGCAACTACCTCTGAATTCCTTCTTGTTAATATGTAATACAAAGGAGAATCACCTATACCTGGGTAACCATATCATTTGTTCAACATGTTGCTACTGATTCTCATAAAATTCTCTGAAATCTCATTACAGCCGCTGATGTCTTCCTCCTTCCACTCCTTGAAAGGCCATGTTCTTTAAGCATTCCATAAAGGCATTCGGTGTATGGTCATACAGGCTGTGCCCAGGGCAAAGTCACTGACCAAGCAGGGTGGGATTAATGAGAAAAATCCAATCACTGCTGCTACTCAAGCTGTACAACCTGGGAGGCTTGCATAGTCCTGGAGGAAGTGACACCTCCTATGATTGCCCTTCCCAAAGATGTGTTATTTTTTAAAGTTATTTCTTCAGCGGATGTGATAGTCTCAATTTTTTAATATTGTACTGGTGACAGGTTTCAACTATACCTGTCATTTTTTTCACCTTCTTGCCCCATCTAGGCAAACCAATAGCAAATCCTCCGTGTTCCTCCTTTGGCACCAGTGGACAGGCAAAACTACTCAAGGGCCTACTGACAGGGAAATGTCATGTAAACCTCACACCCTAGCCACCATAAAATTCCCAAGTCAGTCTCATCTCCTGGCTCTCTAAATCCATTTCAGGCCTACTTGGGAGACACTGTATTCTCAGGAAGCCTCATTGTGGGTCTTTTTGTGTGTGTGTGTGTGGTTTTTGGCCGGGGCTAGGTTTGAACCCACCACCCCCGGCATGTGGGACCGGCGCCCTACTCCTTGAGCCACAGGCGCCGCCCCTCATTGTGGGTCTTTTTTTTTTTTTTTTTTTTTTTTTTTTGTAGAGACAGAGTCTCACTGTACCGCCCTCGGGTAGAGTGCCGTGGCGTCACACGGCTCACAGCAACCTCTTAACTCTTGGGCTTACGCGATTCTCTTGCCTCAGCCTCCCGAGCAGCTGGGACTACAGGCGCCCGCCACAACGCCCGGCTATCCTTTGGTTGCAGTTTGGCCGGGGCTGGGTTTGAACCCGCCACCCTCGGCATATGGGGCTGGCGCCCTACTCACTGAGCCACAGGCGCCGCCCCTCATTGTGGGTCTTAATAAATATGTTCCTATCTTATTGGGGCCCGTGTGATGTCATGAGTCTCACTGTACAAATCATACTTTGGGTACAGGATCCCTTCTGTTTCTGCAAAGTAATAATAGCAGAGGAGAAGCTTTTTCTATTCGGTCTCCACAAAGATGGGTGTATGCTACAAATGTATAAGGTGGTTATGCAAAAGACAATGGCTACAAAAAGCAAAAGAAAGAAGTTACTGAAATAAACACAAATGTATGCAAGAGTCACATACAATTAAAAGACAAAACAAACAAATGAGAAAACAACTACGACTTAGAGACAAGAAACTGTGCTGAGAAAAGAACGAATCTAGCAATGCTTGAATTACAGGAATCAAGTGACAAGGGTAGCAGGTGTGCTGACTTCTGTCTGAGAAAGATTATCACTGCCTCTCACAAGTCCCTCTAGTGACCTTTAAGACATCCAACACAAGAGGTGGTGGAGATGACACCACTAATTGTGTCAAAAGCATGAGGAGTCCCAGGAAGTTTTTTCCCAGAATTTAGCCAGGTGTGTACAACTTCATTGTTCTCAACCTTTTTAGATGTTTTAAATGTTTAAATGTTAGTGAATTTTATTCTTCCAGTTCTCAGTCTCAGCCCTAAAGCTATGTGATGAGAATTTTTATTTTGCCTTTTAGTAGATATTTTTTTCTTATTGCATATCTGTTAAAGAATAAATCTTGTTAAAGAACTGTGGGGTTCCTTAAAGCCTGTGGGGTTTATTGTAGAATCAAATTTATTTTCAGGTTCATTTAAGGATAATAAAATTATAGACACAGATAAAAAGTAAAAGTCAAGTCATTCAATCTAGCACAGCCTCAGTCCTGACCTGAGGTTACAAATTCTATTGAACCTATCTTATAAAGTATTCTCACCTTTTAGAGATGAAATTGTATTTGTATAAATGAACTTTATAAAAGCTAATCTTGACTTTTGCATGGATAAAAGAATTAGTTAATTTAGACAAATCAATAAAAATTAAATTTAATGTTTGGCACTCTATAAAGAAAACAAATGAATATTAATTTTTCAAGTAGGCAGAATATTATATCTGTAATCAATGTCTTCTTTAGCTGTGGCTAACTACTAATCCTTCATTTACCTGAACAGAAACTAGAAATTTACTGCACATATGATAACAATAACATATAAATTTAAAAATATCCAAAGCTATGGTATTTGTGTACCTTCTAATTACTAGGACAGTAAAATTATATTCTAATAAATATAAAGGTGTATTATTCATGCTTCTCCTAGCCAAACTTATTTGTGCTTTAATTTTCATGCTTGTTTTCAATTTAACTTAGTCATCCATTATGCTCAATATCTTTATATATATTGTAGTATATTATAGTATTTTATGTGTTAGTCTCATCTGTGGTTTATCATCATCATATCATCATCATTATTTGCGGATAAAAAAAGATTTTATAGAGAACTATTGCTACTTTAAGATTCCTAGACCAAGCATTGAAGGATGTGATTTCTTCTCTGGTATACACCACTGAGTAATCTATACTGTGAGTGAAGAATAAAAAATCTCAGACGTTACAAAGAAAATCAGGGTGAGCATTATCTGCCCTAGTTTACTATTATGGACTAATTGTATCTGATAACACTTGTTACTCTTTAACTTTTGTAAAGAGTTACTTTACAAACTCTTTTGTAAAGAGTTACTCTTGTAACTCTTTCCAGCTACCTTTTGTAAGACAACTTTTAAAGATATGCTTTAAGTGTCTACTATTTTAACATGTTTATGTCAGAAAATGCATGATTCATTCCACTTTAGCTATTTGCAATTCAGCACTATATCCTGTACCATATCGATGATTAATTTTAAAAACTAGCAAAGACAATAATGGATAGAACGTTGAATAAAACAAATAGCCTCTCTCTGAATAACTTGAATCAAGAGAGAGAATTTGTGATGAGAAGCTCTTGGGATTTCAAAACTTGGCCTAAAATAATAGAATTAAACAAGACTAAAAGGACTGGTTTAAAAAATTCTTCTTATAAAATTTATAAACCTATACAGAAATTTATATCTTATATTTTATTGCACTTTTCCTCCTAGGTTTGTGACTTATGAGAAATCTTTCATTTTCAAAATTAAAACATTACCTTTGGGTAGGGACATTTCTATGAACCCAAACTATTCAATTACCAGGCAAAAGCTGGAACCCAGGGTACAAATTGCCTTTCGTAGTTAGAATTATCATTTTCAATTATTTTCCTTGGGGTGGGTGTAAAGGTCAACATTCTTAATCTAGTTGGTCATATTTTCAATTTTGATGCATAGCATTAAACTTTGTTAAAAACAACAGAATTCTGCGTCACTCTTCTCCCCTTCAGTTCACCCCCTCCCTTTTCCCATGGGTAAAAGAAATACTGTTTTTATGGATACACACTAAACACAATAAAATCAGGTTTATATCCAATGGAAAATAATCTCCCAAATGTTTAAAATCATTGTATATATAGGAAATTTAATTTAATATTATAAAATTTTGACACACATTTATCCACTTGTTTCTGATTTCCATATTTTTTCTCTTTGCAATTATTCTTCAATTTTTGCAGCTATACTATATTACATCTTCTCTCTGTTCCAGTTAATTTCTCTCAACATTGCCTTTCTTGCAATGTAGATCTTCATAGCAGTTTTATTTCAAAAAATAGAACAAGTGATTCTAGATCAGTGGTTCTCAACCTTCCTAATGCAGCGATGTATTTTCATTGTTACAAAGGGATCATGACCCACAGGTTGAGAACCACTGTTCTAGATCATCTACAGTTATATGTTGGTGGAAGTTCCTTTGAAATACAGTAAATGGGGATAACTGCATTATTTTAACTTAAAAATAATAAATTATGAATCTTTTATGTTGTGTGCTGAAACACCAGAACTTTCCAAAAAATCATTTTTTAATCAAATTTTCTTTTATTGACAACAGATAATGCCTATTATATTATTAATGTTTTGGCCTAGAAAGATAGTTTATATATTCTACTATATCACTGTTCAGTGTAGTTAACAAGTAAAATTCTGTAAGACCTAAGACCCTTCAACCTGTTTATCTACAGTAACTACTTTATTTGGAGGTTACTAAATCCAAAGTATGTGATTTATGTATAAACTGGTGAGTTCAAAAAATAAATGTATTTGTAGTGAATATAATTAAAACAATTCTTTTGTACAGACTTGTCAAAATATTCATTTTTACTACTTAATAGAAATGATTGGTAGCAATCTAGCAGAATTGTATTCTTAAAGGTGGATTTCTCCTGTATGCTATCTGAGAATAAGGACAATTTTAACAACTATTAAAGTCATGACCTGGACACCAGACTAAGCATCATGTGGGCAGTACCGTCTCTTTTATTTTCACAGCCATCTGACATACTCACTGCCAATCTCCCTAGTGTTCCCAAGAGGAGGCTGAAGCTGAGAGAGGTGACAGAACTCTGCTAAATTTGCCCAGCTGGAAATATAAAATGAAAAAGGCTTCGTATTTGAAATCATCAACATCTGACTCTGGTATTCTATACATCTGACATTTAACACTTAATGTAAGATTTTCTTTTTATAGAATGACAATTCTAGAAAATTCTATTCTTTTTATAGAATGACAATTGTTCATACATTAATTGATCCTTTTAAATACACCTACACACATCTAATTATAATTGTATTTATTATTTACAAATATTTAAAGATTAAATTAGTAATAATTTTATTTTTGTTCTTCATTTGTGCCTGGAATGTTCTTATTTTTGCCAATACATTGTGTACATATCTAACAACACTATTTTCAACTACTTTATTAAGTAGTTGTGTAGATATCTAACAACTACTTTATTAAGCCTATTTAAAATATGTCTTTGAGATGAGCTATAGTAATACCCGTGTATATAGCATTAGAGAGATATCATGGTAACAGTCCCTCCTCACTTAACCATATGGACAAAATTTGGATACATTCCAACATTGATTTTAAAAGCATCTTTTGTGATATCAATTACTCATTACTAATGACTGACATTAGATGAAACAAATTTGAAAAAAATTAACTATCATATAAAAACAAATTACGGTTAGCATTGCAATGTACTTTCCTGGTAATTATCATCTCACTATATCTTTTATTTTTATTAATTTGAAATATTCAATTTCTTCTTCATTGTTTAAGTTTCTCAAGAATGCTGGCTTTAAAGTTAAAAGTAGAACTTCAAATCCCACTCCTATATAACTTGGTATATTCTTGTTGAAGTTTAAATCAAACACTACTAATCTTTTGACCCTCTCTCTAGCCCAAATAACTACATTATTTTTTATTTGATCATGAATCATTCTTTGCATCGGCTCAACATTATTTTTGCCAGCTCTTGGGAATAAAATGTATGTTATCAAATTCTATGCTCACTTTCCTCCCTCAGAACCTGCCACACTTCTCACTCATCATATATTCATTTATCCTTTTAGTGTTTTATGACTGCAATATAAGTGCCAAACACAGGACTGGGCACTAGTAAAACAAAGATGAATAAGACACACTCCTTCCCTTAATATCTATAAGTCTCTGAAGGAGAGAGACTTGCAAAGAAATGAGTAAAGGGAGTTTGAAATTTACTGAGAGACGGGTAGGTGCAACATGCTATTAGACCACAAAAAAGGGTTCTATATCTGGAGAAATCAGGACATGCTTCTAAAAGGATTTTAATGATATCTCAAGAATTTCCAGGTGAAGGGGAGTAAAAGTATTTCAAGTGAAATAAACAGTAGGTACATTTGCATGAAATCCTGCTATTCATTGGGTTATAAAATAGGATCTGCAGATGGAGTGCAGGAGACGAAAAATGAAACATATACAGAGCTCTGAATACTGAACACTGTGTATGAGACAGACATTGGGTAACTTAAATAGGTTTTAGCTATTTGTTAATATTGTTAACATTAAATCACTATTGTTTTTATTTTATTTTATTTTATTAAATCATAGCTGTGTACATTAATGCAATCATGGGGCACCATATACTGGTTTTATAGACCATTTGACATATTTTCATCACACTGGTTAACATAGCCTTCCTGGCATTTTCTTAGTTATTGTGTTAAAACATTTATATTCTACATTTAGTAAGTTTCACATGTACCCTTGTAAGATGCATCGTAGATGTGGTCCCACCAATTACCCTCCCTCCGCCCATCCTCCCCCACCCCTCCTCTCCCTTTCCCCTTAATATTAAATCACTAAATTAGTTTAAGCAGGAAATAATCAGCATAATTAGGTAAAATATGTGAAAAAAGTAAAAATTGTCACACAGCTATTACCATGGTCCATGTGAGAGGTGAGAAGGCCTCATCTGATGCTTTGTCAAGGAACTTGAATAAAGCAGACAGACTAATGATAATTGGATGATGAATGTTATTGCATTTAGTGACCAATTCATAATAATGAGATGATGAAACAGAAGAAAAGGCCAAACGTCTAATATACTACTTGGACAAAAATAACCCCAAATTTTGTTTGTTATATCAGGTAATACAAGGACTTGAGATGAGAAATTCAGTAACTTAGAAAATCAATGTTTTTAATTGGGTGTACTAAAATTAATTATGTACACAATGAATTTGAAATCAATTTGGAGCTTCCAGGTGTTTAAAAATGTGAATCTCCCATTTTAGAGTGTTTTAAGGGTTTTAATATTTATGCATTTATTGTTTCAATAAATAGGCATTGAATTCTCATAACTTTCCCACCTTGTGCCAAATTTAGTGGTGAACAAGAGCAATAGAACACAAACATTCAATTTGGATAGGAAAAGAGCAATATATGAGAGGTCTGATAATTAAGTTCGTGAGCCTCATTCTACAAAAAGTGCTACATATGTCATTGCTGAATATCACTACAGTCACCTTCGAAGTATTCTCCATGGGAAGTTATGAGCTGATGCCAATGCCTAATCCACACTTCAACACAATGTCTTTTCCTGGAATGGCCATAAGAGTTGTCGTCCATTGCATGGTATCCCAAAACATGCAACACCAATAATGAACACCACTCAGCAAGACACCACCATACCTCAACACAAACATAGCTGTGAAACATGATATTACCAAGGATATGAAACCTTACCAAGTTGTTTGTACAGTGCTGCCAATGTAATCACATGGTGGCAAGTTCACAAACTTGTCAGACCTTCATATTATGACAGTTCTGATGAGTGAGAACATGTAACATTTGTCTTTCTGTAAAGACAGGTATAATTTTGTGTGACATGCAGAGTCAGAACAGGTGCCTCAGTTCGAGTCGTCAGGAAAGAGAGGTCAGAATGTCAGATGTCTGTTGAGGGGCTGATCTGAGGGACAGAACACATAAGGGAATAAAGTGAGTACACTTGCACAGTGAAAATTTGAACCTCAGCAGAGTTAAGAGGTTCTGTGGGGAGCTCTGGGGTGAGATGGTGAAGTTGGAGGTACAAGCAAAAGGCCAAAAGGCAAAAGACCTTAATTCACCTGGCACTGAATGTGGGCTTTCCTGGCGGGGTGGGTTGTGGCACAACCTTAGGGGAGATGGCTTTCTTTGGTTGATTCTAGAGAGAAATTTTGGGGCCAATGATTCCATCAGCTGAGAAACTAGGTAATTAGTGCCCTATAGAGGGGCACATAGAGCAGCATAGCATCCCTTATTGCAAATAAGGCTGTGGTCAGTAGGTTGGATTTTTATGATTAATACTTGAGAATCTATAAAAATATTGGAAACTGGGTTTTGTCCTAATCTGATTTATAGTTTTAAAAGATGTCCCTGGCTACTGTGAACTGAAATTTGGCTAGAAATGAAAGAGGAGTGAGGTACCAAATATTTCAACAGTCTAGGGAAGTGATGATGATGGCTAAATCAAGGACAACAGGTACACAGGCAGAATTAGAAGCTAAAATCATGGGATGTGAGTGACTGAATCCTCTCAGAGAAAATGTAAAACCAAGAAAGCAAAAGCTAGATCTCTGAAGAATAACATTACTTAAAGCAAAATAGAAGAAGAAGTAAACAAAAAAGAAAAAGGACACTAAGACTTACAAATAGACAAGTGCAAAGTGGTAAGGGAGAGAAATAATGTAAATGTTAGAAATTTTATGTTTCAGCAAAGAGAAAATGACCATTATCAAATGCCTGAGAGTAATCAAACAACATGCAAATTAGGATTTTCCACTCGACGAGTTTATCTATACTAGTTTTGTGTGTGTGGTGGGCTGGAAGGCACTGTAATAGTCGGAAAAGGAAACAGGAAGTGAGGAAAGGGGTAGCACAAAATAATTACTGGCTATAATAAATAGAGAGGAAAGAATTTTATTAACATACAAAAAGAGATAGGAAAGACATTTTTTTTTTTTAAATCATAGCTGTGTACATTGATATGATCATGGGGCATCATTCACTAGCTTCACAGACCGTTTGACACACTTTCATCACACTGGTTAACATAGCCTTCCTGGCATTCTCTCAGTTACTGTGCCAAGACACTTACATTCCACATTTACCAAGTTTCACATATACCCTTGTAAGATGCACTGCTGGTGTAATCCCACAACCCCTTCCCTCTACCCCCCTCCCCCCTCCCTCCCATCCCTTTCCCCCTTCCCCCTATTCTTAGGTTGTAACTGGGTTATAGCTTTCATGTGAAAACCCTAAATTAGTTTCATAGTAGGGCTGAGTACATTGGGTACTTTTTCTTCCATTCTTGAGATACATTACTAAGAAGATTCCCTATTTAACAAATGGTGCTGGGTGAACTGGCTGGCAACCTGCAGAAGACTGAAACTGGACCCACACCTTTCACTATTAACTAAGATAGAATCTCACTGGATTAAAGATTTAAACTTAAGACAGAAAACTATAAAAATACTAGAGGAGAGTACAGGGAAAACCCTTGAAGAAATCGGTCTGGATGAGTATTTTATGAGGAGGACCCCCCGGGCAATTGAAGCAGCTTCAAAAATACACTACTGGGACTTGATCAAACTAAAAAGCTTCTGCACAGCCAAGAACACAGTAAGTAAAGCAAGCAAACAGCCCTCAGAATGGGAGAAGCTATTTGCAGGTTATGTCTCCGACAAAGGTTTAATAACCAGAATCCACAGAGAACTCAAACACATTAGTAAGACTAGAACAAGGGATCCCATCGCAGGCTGGGCAAGGGATTTGAAGAGAAACTTCTCTGAAGAAGACAGGCACACGGCCTTCAGACATATGAAAAAATGCTCATCATCTTTAATCATCAGAGAAATGCAAATCAAAACTACTTTGAGATATCATCTAACTCCAGTGAGACTAGCCTATATCACAAAAATCCCAAGACCAGAGATGTTGGCGTGGATGTGGAGAAAAGGGAACACTTTTGCACTGCTGGTGGGAATGCAAATTAATACATTCCTTTTGGAAAGATATATGGAGAACACTTAGAGATCTAAAAATAGATCTGCCATTCAATCCTGTAAGACCAAAAATCACATCATAACAAAGATATTTGTACCAGAATGTTTATTGCAGCCCAATTCATAATTGCTAGTCATGGAAAAAGCCCAAGTGTCCATCAATCCACGAATGGATTAATAAATTGTGGTATATGTACACCATGGAATATTATTCAGCATTAAAGAAAGATGGAGACTTTACCTCTTTCACGTTTACATGGAAAGACATTTTTTAATTTATTTTTGTTGATTGGCTTTTAAAAAGAAAGCTATCCAAGTGAGTTTTGGAAGCATGCACATATACCAATATACCCACCGAAAATCTAGTATACAAAAAGTTGATAAAGGAGAGATTGAAGACAAGGAAACATGTTAACAATCTTCTATCATAAAGATTAGCTTTTATTATATAAGTATGGGAGTGAAAGGGGCTATAAGTGAACACCAAATTAATACTATTACCTAGGAGAAGTGTAAGACAAAATTGAAAGAGAAAAGACATGAAATAATGACATTATGTATAACTTGCAGTTGGATTTTTGAGAAACATTAATGTTTACATTAAAGAAGATTTCAATTATCTTCTGATAAGATTTGCAATAAAACATCTTTATAAAATATTCACCTGCAAATGAACTTAAAGAGCTAATCCTTACTCTGAGGGGATGTGTGAGGAGAGAGAAAACGTGGTCAAAGCTTGCCTTCATATATTATGGGCTCTTTGGCTCCTTTCTTATTAAACTATTTAAGACAAGTAAAAAATCATTCAAAATTTGCATTTTTTCATAGAGTCTCTTTTGTCTATTGCTTGATTATTTTCTCAATAGTCAACATTGGCTTTCTATGGTTATAAAACAAATAAACTCAATAAGAGATATTAGCTCCTCCTTGTAAATGTTCATCTATAATTAACATAGCCATTGCATAATTTTATGTGTATTTAGAATAAATAGTAAGTTCAATATATGCCTACTAGACATGGATTAGTATAGCCACTCAACAAATAGAATCATATTATAATATTTGTTATTCCCTTTAACGTGGCTGAGAGTTTACTCATAATGAGACACGTGTACTCATTTTAATATGGCATTTTAATTTTGTGATTTTTCTGGTAGAATCACTTTTATCGTTTAGCCATATAGAATATTAAAATACTGTATCATGAATTTCACAAAGAGAAAAATTTATTTAAACGAGCCTCTGCAAATGATAGAAACTACATTCATTTAGTTAGGCTCTTATAACCCTTAGGGAGCTATTAGTAATGACTAAAATTTTAACTGTTTTCCTTCCAATAATTTTTGAGACTTAAAAACATCTTATATTTTATAATTTGTAACATAAAGTTTACCTCATTATAAACATTTCTTTAATATAAGATATGAAATGCATGGAAGAATGACAGAAAGACCATTACACATTCTATTTTGGGTATTATAATAGAGATAATATGCTGCAATTTAGTTTGATGAGTTGCAATTAAGAAACTGTTTCAAGAGTTGCATGTGATTTCTTTTAATTATTAGTTATTAGTTGTTCCTGCATAAATGTATTTAAAAATCACACTATTTTAACTGTTGTAACTGATAAAAAAAAAAAAACTCTTAAAGACATTCACATTTCTTATGTACTACAGACTAGTAAAGTTTTAAAAGGAAATAAAGTAATTTTCAATTCCCAGTATTTTCAGGAGATTATTTTTAGGAGAACTACTATTAATACTTATGAGATGGGAAGAATACCATTTATATGGAATTTGGGACTATTTTGACAAAAATCTAAGGCATTTAGTACTGAATATTCATCCAAAATGTATTACCATTTTATTTCTCTAGTCAAACATTTAAAATAACAGTTAAGTGAGTGACTCACTGTATTAATTTGCTAGGACTACCATAACAGAATACCATAGCCTGGGTGGCCTAAATATAGAAATTTATTCTCTCACAGGTCTGGAAGGTTTATGCCCAAGACTGAGGTACTTGTAAATTTGGTTTCTGGTTAGGTCTCCCTTGGATGACCTGTGGATGGTCGTCTTCTCCTGTATGTCCTCACATCACCTTTCTTCTGCTAGTTCAGAGAGAGAGAAAGAGAGAGAAATTGAGAGATTTCTGACATCTCTTCCTATTTTTATAAGGACAAGAGTCCTTTTAAATTAGAACTCACCCTTATAACCTTATTTACATTTAATTATCTTCTTAAAGGTCCTATCTCCAAATATAATCACATTCATGCTTTAACATATGAACATTAATGTGGGGGGGGTCATAATTAAGTTTATAATGCCATGACTAAATAACTTTTCACACCTTTAGAGTGAGAGAATATTACAGAATCCTGTGATAATCAAGACAGGTATTTCTGTTTCAACCCAGAGAGAAATCAAAACACACTGAAGTAAGTGTTTTAGAATTTTTTAAATAAAATACTTTCTACCCTGATTTTAGAGTACACATATCAGGTTGCTTTGAAAAGTTTAAAATTATATAAAGTATTAAAAAATATTATTATATTTCATTTTCTGTTTAGTCCTATATAACTCATGAGTAAACCAATTGCAAAAGCAAATAAAAAGATTTTTTTTAAATCGTATATAAATAGATCATGAATACATTTATGCCTTTGTGGGATGCAATGTGTTGATTATTTGTACAAATTGGAGTGCTTACATTGTACTAATCAATATAGCTGTCACCTCATTTACTTAATCAGTGTTAAGACATTTGTGTTCTATACTTGATAGATTTGACTTGTACCCTTGCAAAATACTCCATAGGTGTGGTCCCACCATTAACTCTCCCTCTATAGCATGACTCCCCTCACTTCTCATTCCACTCCCCTTCCCTCCTTCATCCTGGGGAATAGTTATGGTTCATCTTCCATATAGAAGTGTGAGTGATTATAAATTGGTTTCATAGTAGTACTGAGTACATTGGAGATTTTTTTTTTCCATCCCTGAGATATTTTATGAAGAAGAATATTTTCCAGCACAATCCATATAAACATAAAAGAGGTAAAGTCTCCATGTTTTTTAATGCTGCACAGTATTCCATGGTATACATATAACATAATTTATTAATCCATTCATGGTTCGATGGGTACTTGGGCTTCTTCCATGACTTGGCGATTATAAATTGAGCTGCAATGAGCAATCTGGTGCAAATATCTTCGTTGCCAAGTGATTTTTGGTATTTTGGAAATACACCTAGTAGAGGAATTGCAGGAACAAATGGCAGGTCTACATTTAGATACCTGAGTGTTCTCCAAACTTCTTTCCAAAAAAAAATGTACTAGCTTGCATTCCCACCAGCAGTGCAGAAGTGTTCCCTTTTCTCCACATCCACGCCAACATCTGTAGTTTTGGGATTTTGTGATGTGGGCTACTCTTACTGGAGTTACATGATATCTCAAAGTGGTTTTGGTTTGCATTCCTCTGATGATTAAAGATGATGAGCATTTTTTCATGTGTCTGTAGACTATGCATCTGTCTTCTTTAGAGAAGCTTCTATTCATGTTTATTGCCCACAGTGAAATGGGATCACTTGTTCTTTTCTTATTAATAAGTTTGAGTTCTCTGTGGTTTCTTGTTATTAGACATTTGTCAGAAATACAACCTGCAAAA